>NW_027117116.1:0-35826 GCF_024137725.1 Prorops nasuta | reverse complement strand
CTTAAATTAAGATTTAATAAGGAACGGGCTTTTTCTAAACCTTCAGGTACTTCCTTTAAATTATTATGGCTTAGATCTAATGTAGTCAGCTCTTCTAAATGAAATAATTCTGCTGGAATACCACTAGATTTGATATTATTGTGCCTTATGTTCAATGTTCTTAAGCAGGTCAACTCTGTTAATTCTCCGTAAAGTCTCTCTAGTTTATTTTTGACCAGAGACAAATGTTCCTGAAATAAACAGATATAATTATTTTCAGTCAAATATCTGAATTAAACAATTCTGATAAGAAGAAAGTCTTACTAGCTTTAATAATTTTCCCATCTCTTCAGGGATTTCAGTTAAGCTAGTTTTATCAAGTTTCAACCATTGTATTCCAGTCATAAGACGCACTGACTCAGGAAACTTTCCATTCTAAAAGTATTTTTAATTAGTTACTAAAAAACATGAAATTCTATTCAGTATCAATAATTTTATAATATTGTAAAAAAATATATAATTACACTAAAGTCATTGCAGCTAAAATCTACACCTCTCACAAAAGGCAAAACACCTGTATTTGCCATGTTTGAAACAATTTGCCTTTATAATTATTAAAAGCAAGATTACAATTAAATTAACTCAAAGGTAAATAAGTACACAAAAGAGATTTGATTCGATCACATCCATTATTGTGTCACATTATTTATAAGATAGGTTATTTTCATCGTTTGGAGTTCACGTTAACACCACCAATACCATTACAACAACCACTCCAATAATAGATCACAAATAGATGCCGGCTACGTTCCGTTATTGACTGCATACATGCTGAAGAAGCGTAGCCGCAGTACCTCTGCGCATACATAGAAAGTATAATTTATGTCACGTTTAATGTAGAATTTATACATGCGTAGCGTAATACGGAATGGATCCATCAATCCATGCAAAATTTAAAGCCGGTAGGTGCAGGTAGTACTAGGTGACTTAAAAATGATCGGTTTCCCTGCCCTTTCCGTTCTGCTCAAATAAGGACCCGAATTTATAAACTAAATTTAAGCTTAGCACGGTCTTAGCTAATATTTATTATCTCACTTTAACAACCTTCAATGGCTTCAATACAGTACAACCACAACTAAGCTTACGAGTATTCGTCGTCTTCGTCTTCAGGAAGAAACTGCTAAACTGAAATTCGAGCCAAGGTCTCTTTATCTAAAATTTATCTTTACTAACCTCTACCGGCTCTATCTACAGCCCAACCCAAACATTAATTATATAGTGAAATTTGGACATTTTTCCTTTTTAATTTAGTTATTTTTCTACAATGACAAAACGTCCTTGTCCTTTTGAAGCTGATTTACTACCTCAGTGCAAAATACACGTTGAGCAAAAACATGTAAATAACGGCGTTAGCAGAGATCTGCACATGAATAGTGTGTACGGTAAGAAACTTATCTTTTACTGTGTTTGCCTTTACTTTTAAACAGCTATTTTTCACGTTTAAAGTAACATTCAATATTATTATTCTTAATTTGTGTGTGTTTCTATCTTTTTAGATAAAACACTAAGATTATTAAAAGAAGGCTCGAAAAAATATTCGCAAATAATGAATGTCTGTGAAGAATTATGTACCTTAGAGAAAAGTTCTTCAGAAGAAGAAAGCCCTATTGTGCAAAAATCACGTCCTCGCATTAAACAAACAATTTTAAGTGACAATATGAAGTTAATAAGAGTCGAAGAGAAAGGCATTGTAAGCATTATCATTGATTTCTTTAAAATCTTTTATTAATTTACTTTCATTACAGAATTCAAATATTGATATATGTGACAGTTGCTGCCTCTTCAATAGTGTCTTTGCAAATAAATGTTTCTACTGTGATAAAACTATGTGCTCTTACTGTTTGGCTTCTTGCAACAAATGTCATGAACTTTTTTGTCATGATTGTAGTCTACCTATGTAAGTATAAACCCAATTGAAACTCAATTTCTTATGATAACCAACTAATTGTTATTCTCCAAACTTTCTTTAGATATGACATGACAGATAAAACGGACAGTATGGTATGCCTTGGCTGTTATAAATAAATTAAAAATATATATCACATTAATACCTCTTGTTTAAATTTATTAATAAGTTTTTTTATAATTATTTTTTTCAATAAATATTTATTTTTATAATTATAATAATTTCATAAATCATTTAAAACTTAACCTATCTTTACCAATTTTTACTTTATTGATTTATTATATGTTAATTAATTTCAAATATTTTTATGCAAAAATAAAGTGACTGATATAATTCGTTTGGTCTTGTAACATTTACATTTTATAAAAATATCTGTCCATGTGCTGGCTCTTCTTATACTGATATACTAAATATAAAATTATTTAATATATGGCTGTTTATTGAAATCTTTATACAGGGTGTCCTATTTTCAAAAACACTGAACTTCAAAGATTTTTTATCGAAGTTGTTTCCAACAAAAGTTTTTTCACTATAAGAGATACAAAAGGTAATATCATTAGATTAACCTTGAACAATCGTTTATACATATGTTACATGAAAGTCATATTGAATTTTTGAAATGTAATTACTTGTTGTCTATTGCATAACTTTTAGTTTATCTACAGAGGTTTAAAGAAAAACTATTCATTTTTCATTTTATCTAAACGTTTAATAAATATTTTGATTTGAAACTATAAGTGAGAGGTTATTTATATTTATGCATAGTAACTGCATATATTATTTCAGTAGAACCTACATCTATCAAGAGACACGATAGTGTCTCGACGGTAACTTTCATATAAAAGTAGATAAAGACATGTCTATACCGCCGTCGAACTACTTCTTTTATATAGCTAGTTTGGCCCGTCCTAATTTCCTAACCGACTTATCTCCGTGAATAATCCATTGTCATGATTTAAGTAAAGCTTTTTTTAAAATAGTTTTGAACAAGCTTTCATTTGAGCCCATGAACATAAGATATTATGTATCAAAATGAAATAACTGGTGAATGGCTGGATGAAAAGGTAAATTAATATAGTATTTTGGAAAATTCTTAAAATAAGCTACAAGAGTATAATAATAAAAAATTGGCAGTTTCGTTCCAAAAATTCAAGATGACCTTCATGAATTCATATAAATTTTCAAGGTTACACTAACATCATCATCTCTTTCTCTTACATCACCATTTGTGTCAAACAACTTTTATAAGAAACAATTTTCTTTATAATTTTTTTTGCCTAGATACTTGATATTCGAAAGTTAAATTTTCATCCTGTACACATATAGTGTGATGGAATTTTGAAATAGAGTATATTACAAATATCTTTGCTTAAAAAAATAATACAAACTAATGTACAAGTAAAAAAATTATTATAAAAAATACTATTTTGCCTATGTAGCGGTGTGTACCGCATTCACCAATTTTTTTAAATGTACGTTAAATCTGTACAATTTTTCATTTTTTCTTTATATTTGGAAAAACCAATGGTTAAGTCAATATCTTCTGTTTCATCTCCAAGAAGACATCCTTCAACTTCTTCTTTTGATCTTCCAAAAAATCTGTGAATTAATGAAACAACAGGAAGGTATTTGTAGTACTTTGTGACACTTTATATTATGGAAAATTTATAATGTTACATGAAAGGCGCAAAAAGCAGTGTTAGTTGCTTTTGAAAATATTCGAAAATTTAATGTTAAAAATATCCAAGAGAGCAGTGTTTACATTTTCATTGAACTGACATTTAATTATACATAAACTTTCTCTCTTTATAATGTCTTGTTGAAAGAACAAAATAATTTTTCATATATACAAATATGCAAAATAAACAATACGCTTAGCATAATATAAAGATAATTTATTTCCAAAAATATAATATTATATATGATAACAAGTTATGAGTGTTATGAAAATTCATCTTATCTAGATAAATTAAATAAACCCCCTCCTCCATAACGACGAACACCAGAGTATATAAATATGTACATGCACTTTGATTTAAATAGAAAAGCTTCATAGGTATTTTTGTTAAAAATCAGAAATATTTAGTATATATAAGTCAAATGTTCATTCCAGTTTAAGCGTTAGTGTTCTTGCATTGTAGCATTAATTTAGGATTATCGGCACATGCATGACTGTACCTGGATATTGTAGAGGTGGAGCAAGCCTGTTGATTTTGTAAACTACTCAATTCATCCAAACCGCGGTGAAGAGACACTGTATCTAGGTCGGAAGTACGAGCTCGCGTCTCTGAAAGATACTCGGATGTTTCTAGGATAGCCCTTGTTGGTTTTTTAAATCTGTTCGAAACGAAATTATATATAATGAGGGAGATCTAAGCATACTGTACGACAATTTATCACTTACAACTTTAGCATTAAAGAACTTCCTACAACAGAGACAGAACTAAGTGCCATAGCTGCCGATGACATCCACGGTTGCAGGATCAAGCCATACGAGACAAATACCCCTGCAGCGATGGGTATACCCAATAAATTATAGACACTTGCAAATAAAAAATTAAGTCTTATTCTGCAAACAGTACTCTTGGATAGGTATAAACACGCAATGACGTCCAATAGATCATTCTGTTTAAACACAAAATATTGTTACGATTTAAGCAAGTCATGTTGAAAGAAGAATGATAATAATTATTACATATACTAAATGTCAAAACTAACTCTCATTAGAATAACATCGGCAGCCTCAACGGCAACATCAGTGCCAGAAGCAATAGCTATACCAACATCAGATTGAGCAAGGGCAGGACTATCGTTGATTCCATCACCTATCATAGCAACTCTTAAACCTTGATCTTGAAGCCGTTGAATTTTTGCCACTTTATGGGAAGGCAAGACTTCGGCAAAAACTTTCGTTATACCAACCTGTATGGGATACAATTAATATCAACGCTCTTTAAAAGTAAAAGGTTAATTTATAAAAAATTACCTGGCGGGCAATTGAAGCAGCAGTTTTTCTATTATCACCGGTTAATAAAATTACTTCCAGACCCATTTTTTTAAGTGTGTAAACTACAAGATGCGCTTCAGGTTTCACCGTATCTGCGACACTGATCATCGCGATCAAAATATTATTCGCTGACACTAAAACTGCTGTGCGCCCTAACTCTTCCTCTTTCATCATTCTCGAGTCAACTTCTTCCGCTATGTTTATAGCATTTCTTCGCATCCACTCTCTATTACCAATACAAACTTCATAGGTATCACCAAACAATGGGGCTCGATCACCTTCAACATTAGGTTCTAAAAGTTGTTGCAAATGCAAATTTTCTTTCCCTTGTTCGGATCCAGAGATGTTCACAATATCCACAGGCACATTGTTCAGATTGATTGATCCCGAAGATGATTGATGCGTGTGTACATGATTTATGTAGTTTTTAATCTTTTCACTTTTAGAGGCCTCCGATAAAGCAGTATCCACACGAGTTATTTTGCATTTTAGACCGCATCCAGTTACTGATTGAAAATTGCTACATTGAGCATTAACCTCCGATTTAATTGTCTCCGTCGCATACTGTATTATAGCTGTAAGAGATAGTTACATTATAATAGTATTATCACTACTTAAACCTACAAAAATATAGTTATAGTGTGATTTCTGTCAATTATCATTTTAAGGGATTTTAAGATACACAAGTAAAAAATATCTACAACAATTCCATACAAATATTACAGTACAAAATACGAAGGCTGAATAAAAGAAACCACGAAATTAATTCTTTTTGCCCATACCTGAGGCTATGGGGTGCTCGCTATTAGTCTCTGCAGTTCTCGCAATAATCAGCAGTTTCACTATTGAGCAAATCCTTTCATTAACAAACATGCTAATTCTGGTTACTGTTGGTGAACCATAAGTCAATGTGCCTGTTTTGTCAAAAACCATACATTTCACTTTGTGAGCGTTCTCCAAAGGTCCCGCACCTTTGATCAATATCCCGTTTAACGCTCCAACTCCAGTACCAACCATTACTGCGGTAGGTGTAGCTAGCCCTAGCGCACATGGACAGGCGATTGCTAGTACCGATAGAGCACATCGAAATGCGTATTGCAAAATACTATCTCCTTGACTCATTCCGTGCTTTGATATTGACAAACTGTTCACACTTGTGTATCCAATAATTATCCATGATATCAAAGTTATAACTGAAACCACTATTACAAACGGAATGAAATAACCAGCTATGCTATCTGCCAAATGCTGTATCGGGGCTTTGCTTGTTTGAGCTTCTTCGACTAGCCGAACAATCTGCGCCAATGTTGTATGCTCGCCTGTATGTGTTGCAACGATTATTAATAAGCCACTTTGATTGATCGAGCCACCGATAACAATAGAATCTATTTTTTTTGGCACAGGCATACTCTCTCCAGTTATTAAGCTTTCATCGCACATTGATTGTCCAAATAAAACTCTACCGTCAACAGGAATTTTAGCACCAGGCAGAACTTTCAACGCATCACCTCGTTGAACCAAATCGATACTTATCACGCGTTCGGATAGAATCTCTTTGTTATTTCCTAACGTTAATAAAGTAGCATCCGTCGCCTTAAGAGATAGCAGTTTGGATAAAGCTTCCGATGTCTTTCCCTTTTTATTAAAGTACAAAATAAACGATATATTTTATAATTATGAGATAAAAGCAAATGGATTAATATTTGAATTCACATTACCTTTGCAACGTGCTCTAACCATCTCCCTAGGCTAATGAAAACCAACAGCATGGGTGGTGTGTCAAAAAATGTTTGAGGACTAAAGTTATCTTGCTTTACCATTGCAGTGATAAGTACAATGATTGAATAAATGTAAGATATTAGGGCTGTCATAGAAATCAAAACATCCATATTCGTCGTATGATGCTTCAGGGCCTTGTACGCTTGAACGAAGAAATGCCAGCCGCCGAAAAACTAGGGTATATTCAATAAAGATATACTACATTGATAGATTTTCTACAAATAGATGCGTTACTAAAGTACATTGTACATACGTACCAAAACAGGTGTGGAAAAAATGAACATCAATAAGTTCTCCCAAGAAAGCCCTGGTACGATGCAGCACATATCTTGGTGTGTCTTATTGTCAATAGACATTACTAGCATAAAGTATGTCATAGCTATCATACATGGAAGCCCAAAAATTAAAGACATGAAAAAGGCTGTTCTCCATTTTTTAATGTCTTCCCTATGCTCCAAATAGTCCCTGCCATCCTTGTCTTTATTACTTATCGTAACAGCAGAGAAGCCTAATTTGTTAATAGTATCGACAATATCTCTGATACCAATTTTATCCGTATCGTATTTGAATTTTCCTCGCTGTATCGCAAGGGACACCATGGCATGATGAATTCCAGGCAATTTCTTAACGGTTGATTCTATTTTATTTACGCAAGATGCACAAGTCATTCCTGTGATCTAATTTAAATCAATAATGGCCAATTTTTCACAATTAATGTGTAACGTTTTATACGTCAAATACAGGTACCAATACTCACTTTTAATTCAATCTCAGTTTCTCCATATCCTGATTCCTCGATTACAGTAGTAGGAAATCCAAGCTCTGATATACTGGTAGCGATATCGACAGGACTTATTTTATCCGGACTGTACACAATTTCTGCTTTAGCAGCCATTAATCCAATCAGGATGTTCTGAACACCATACAATTTTTTACAATGTTTTTCAATCGCAGCAACGCACGATGCACAAGTCATACCCTATAAAATATGTTAAAGAATTGTTACACTGATATACGTTAAGTCTGAGAAACAAATTGCTTATATATTGTCATTTTTACTTTAACGTGTAAGAAACATTTTTGTATTTTTTGATAGTTGTTTTTGTCATCAGCTCTACATTTTTCAATCGACGCATCAGAGTTAGATATTTTATTCGATTCAAGCAATTTTACAGAGCTTGAAACAGGTTTTCCATTTATTTCCTTAATAAAATTTGTGAAGCCTAATTCCTGAATATGTGCCTCTATTATGTTTGGAGTAACGTCACCGTTGTCGCTGTAACAAATCTTGGCTTCTTTCGACTCTAAATTTATATCCACCTCTTTTACACCTGGCTTTTCCAAGAGAGCACCTAGAAAAGTAAATAAACTCATATGAGAGAACGTGTATGATTACAAAATAGCAATTTGAGTTTGTATTATTTATAAATATTAATATACAATTACCAGTAATTTTCTTAACACATGACATGCATTTCATTCCATCTATGTGTATAATGCATACGTTATTAACAAACATATTGGGAAGATGTGATTTTTCAACCTTATCTTGGTTGTACGTAATATCTAAAGAAGTCGTAAAGCCCATATTGGCAATGGCTTGTAACACTTGGTCTGGCTGAATCTCGCTCGGTTTAAATTTCACATAACCAGCCTTTTCACTCAGTTCCACTCTAATATCCAGAATGCCTGGGACAGCACCTATGGTGTTTTGAATATTGTTGACGCATTTTTGGCACCGCATCCCATTAATCTCAACTCTGATCATGATTGTATCGATTGTAGAATTACTCGTGTCTTTAGATCTGGGTACTTGAACCATATAAGTTGTTTTCTCATACTCCCCTTCGTCCTCGTCGTCACCGTCCCTATTTTTGAATAAACAGAACAAATTTACATTAATCAACAGTACAATGTATATCAAATATAGAAATAAATTTCCTAACTACATTTTCCTCATGTCTATCAAAAGACATTATTATAATCCTGTACAGTAAATTTGTATACCGCAACCTCAAAATATAACAGCATTATCGTGCAATAGTATTAGAAACGAGGACAAGAGAACGATTAATTTCTAAATGTTTGCAAATTTTTACAATTGAGAAAAAGGGGGTGATAAGCATGACAAAGGAGTGTCCTATTAATTATAATAATAGAAGAAACGAATCGAATCGATATCGAGATTCAAAACAGGCACTAATTCATTGACTAATAAAAAAATTTCAGTTCAACACACTGTTATAATGCTACGAAATGCTCTTACGTATAAGATCCCCAGTCATATTGTAAATCGCTATAGTGTGTCCCTATACTATTATCTCGCTCGTCTCATAGATAAGGCATTGATCATTGATGGTTGAGAGAATTTCGAAACAAAGAATTCTAAATAAAGGAATGTACAGCATTTGAGCTTACCATAAAACATCCATTGTCCCATAATTTCTTTTAATAGGACGCTTAGCTTCATGATTTTTTTTCGTCTCATTCATCATAGCGAGTTATCGATGACTCTACTGGTTTTGTATATTTTACGAAAGAACACGTGAAATCGTCACTCTGATAGGAGGCGTGCAATTGCTTACGAAAAATATCAAACATGGAGCTAAATTGATATTAATATCTCTCATTGAGGATTAACGCGAGAACCTACGCGTTACCACGCGGTAAAACCTTTCTTTCTCGAAATAACTTCTCGTACTAAGGTCTTATCGATTCATCATTGCCGTCTTATTAAAATCCCATATCTTTATACATAGTTCTTGAATAAAGCGATAACAAAAATTGTTTATTGATACGCGCGCGTATATCTTTATCTATATTATTATTATACTGCAGTAGTAACAAAATTACAGCTTACTGTTTTTCAAAAAGGAAAAGAGATTTTCTATTTAAATCAGTTATTTAAACGCTGTGTTCAATTATTCTTAAAAAACATTTACAATTTTGATTTGGTGACCGATTTAATAGGTGGTTTGTATTGTATTAAAGGGTAGTAAATACTTGTGCGTGGCAAAACAGAATTTTCTATGTAACAATTGTTTTATTAAGGTACTTTATGTATATTATATATAATAAACAAAAAAATGCTATAAATTAAATACTATTTTGCGAAGCTCCAATAATTACTATTTCTTTGCTTTCCTCTCGTTATCATGCACAAACCCCTCCAATAATCGTAAAGTGTCGCGCACAGATTTCGATATTTTAATTTATTATACACGTGCAGGCCGATTCAATGATTCCGGAACAGCGACACGGTTGGATGCACTACTGCTATAAATTAGAATTTATGTGTCACGTAAACTGTGCATTTGTGCCCATCCATGCGCGCGTGTAAATTTTTCGCTTAATTTGAAAACTCCCAGAAAATACCCCAATTGGCCAAGAAATTTATTAATGCTACTTTAAATATTTTAAGTCGTCTGTGAAATTGGCAAATATCCTTTGTAAAATGATAAAACTGCTAAAGAATTAAGTTCTTTGTAGAGTTTCTTATTTTAAAAATTTAATTATTTGCTACGAGATAATTACTGGATTTTATCGCACAATAACAAATTGGTTAATTTAATTATATGAGATTTAAATTAATATGCAAAGGTGAGACGAAGATCGACTTACCTCCGAGCTGAGTTGAGTAGTAACTTATATTTCCAAACTTTACGCACGTTAAACATTATTGTATTATCGTTTCACAAAGATTTGAATAAATTTTGTTTTGATCAATTGATATTCGCTCTGTTTATATGAGAAACTAATTTTCTCTGAGGTAGGGAAGAAAATAAATAATGTTTTCAAAACAAGACACATAAAAAATATTATATACACCATTAATAACTATTGAGATTTGTACTGTGAAAGAGTAACGCTTCGAGAGCTTCTCTGCCACGAAATATGTACACCTGTTGATACATTAGCACCACTGTTTGCCAAACTTACTTTCATTATGTGTATCGTATAAGCCTACACTGACAGGAAAATGAGAACCAAACAAATTCTTCATTATTTTCTCAAGTCTTGTTAAGTATATTAATAAATTTTTTACTGTATCGCATTATCAATTATTGTATAATAATATATATAAACACCGTACGATTGATCATTTTTATTAATTAACATATATTTGAATGTTCCGGAACTCTTGTTACCGTTAAAAATGAGCTTTTACGACTGGAAAAAAAAAAATTATCGTAAGTTATCGCAAGCTACAAAGCAATTACGGAGCCTTGAAATGATACCGGAATCACTTAAATAATTTACTTGTCATTCAAATTTAGCAAATACAGATAGAGTAAAAATGTAGTTTGATTTTTATCTTCATCTAGATAAAAAAACCCGTAAACACATTCAGTCAAATCATACCGTATTTAGTTTATGGAAACTAATTACACTATTTATTATTAGGCCGCTAACCTAGATAGTATAATGCAACCAACGTATATAACGAAGATTATTCAACGATTTGTTATTTAATCAGCATTCTCGAAAAAAGAAGAAATACTTGTGTCATAATAAAAGTTACCGCGCCAAGTATGTATAACATATAACAATGTTTACTGAGAGCCACACTTAGTATGTTTTTCCATGAAGCGATACTGAGTTGAAGTATCTCGGTACAAAAGAGAAAGGATCAACGGACGAGAACGCGTTAAAATTTGATCTCTCTTACAGATCCGGATTAAGTGGTTTTCAAGATGAATTTTCTCGTCCAGAATTGCACATTAAACACGAAGCACAAAGTAAGTCAGAGATAAGTTTCAAGCAGATGGAAATGTTTGGAACGTTCAGAGATAACATTTTCAACGTTTTCTTCCGTCTTAACACTTTTATCCTCCCTTCTACCATCATTCGATAAAGAATGATATAGACTCGCAATTAGAAAATCTTTCTCACACAATTTGCCAATAAATGTGGTGTAATCCAACAAAATTAATCATATTATTCACAGCTGTTAATTAATCTTCGAGGATACTTCCGCCCGCACCGCGATCATCAGACTCAACGCAGGCTTTAATGATAACGTATGTAGAAAATAATACATATAATAATGATAAACTGCAGACAATCTGTTTCTGTATCTTACTCAGATAAAAACCAAATTCGGGCTACCAGCAATGTTGTTTTTTCCAATTTAATATTGAATGTATCATAATTTTCTGTACTCCAGACTTTGTTTCTTGTTACGTATAATTTTTGAGTCCTATTCTAACTCAACCTTCCACATACTGCTATAATTTCTAACACTTTTATTCTTATTGCATGTATAAACCAGTCTAAAGACTGAATAAGCAACAGGAAGTACAACTGGACTCGGCAATCAAGTCTACTGTACAGAGTATATATATACTTAATGATAAATATATGCTAGTTGATTAACTAAACCAAACATAGACTAACTTGTATAGACTTTTCTTTCAAAATTAGAAATAAATACATCTTATTGGTTAAATACCTTAGTTATCTTTCTTTTAGGAGCAAAATCGATGCAGGTCAATGTACTCTGTTATTTTAATATATAGAATATTATAATGAAAAGAATAAAAAATATTTTATAATTTCCTTTTGATGAAGGTTAATGCAAATAACTAGATTTGATAATATAAAATGAATTAACTTTTGTAACTATTTTACATCTTCTGTTTTTATATTTCCTAAAGTATTATAACGTACAGTTTAAGAAATTACTTACACTTGTTTTATGGGAGGCATGTTGCTAGTTCTTGGCAAGTCAAACTCATTATTTTCTGTAAGGATATAGTTATAGAATTTATCATGAGTAATCAATTATGTGGTTATATTAAATATAAGATGTAAAAAAGACCATAAATACCTGTCACATTTGTCTTTGGTGTAATATCCATCTGATTTATGCCATTCTCAGTCTTCCCTCTAGTAGCTATGTCCATTTTTACCTAAAATCATAATGAAATTACATCTTGCTCTTGGTATATATTTAATCTTTATACAAATTCACTAGTTCAAAATTATTAGAGCAAATCATTGATACTCTATTTTTATATATACAATCTTAGAATTAATATATTAACTTATTGTAATCTTAACCTATAAATGTAATTCGTTACAGTATCACTAATTCACAGCTAAAAATATTACCTTTTACATAAATATTTGATACTATCTGTCATATCGACTTTCACATATGATTAAACTGTAATACTGATAACTCAAACATGAAATTTATTCAAGTAATTCCTTTTTATACGTATTATGACACTGGCACATTGTTTAAATGTTAAGGAAAATATTTTCATTTTCAATGAAATTCTAACTACAAAGAGAAAATTAGTAGTACAAAAATATATTCATCACAACAAACAACAACGATCATACGATTTACCTATGCAGACTTATGAAATGAAAGTGCGAATGGAATGGAGTGAGTGAATTGGATTGAGATCGGATTGGAGTCTTCTGTCTTGGAGAGAGTCAGTAAAATTAGGTGAATGGACGGAGCCGACGACGGCGAGACTACGGGAGTGGTGGGACGGCGGCGGGTCAAGGGCCAGTGCGGCTGAGTGAGTGCTTTGCTCAGACTGACTCAGAGTTGCTGATTGCTGAGTGTTTGAGTCTGAGCGACACTGAGCGTCTATATGTAATCAGCTGTAAAGTAAACTAGTCATCAACTATTATCAGCTATCATCACTGTGCCTGCTTTGAACTCTTATTGTTTCTTTTGGCTAATTGGCTAGACTTATGCCTATTAATGACTGAACTATTGTAATTATAATATATGAAAAAAACATGTCTCTTTATTCATTTATGTAAGTACATATAAGCTTTGAGAGAATATCTATAAAGAAAAAATAAAAATTTGTTTTCTCCTAACTTTCAGATCAGGTATTTTCATATTATTCAAAGCAGCTTTATCGACAGTTGCTTGTATAATACTGCTTTTACTAGTTATTAGTTTAATTTTATTACTTTATTGTAAATATCTGTATTCCAAAAAACATAAAAATCAACAAAGAAGAATAACAACAGTTGGAATTTTTCATCCATATTGCAATGCTGGCGGAGGTGGTGAAAGAGTATTATGGGCTGTGGTTAAGGCATTACAAACAAAGCATGTATTATAATAATTTTCTGCATTAGAAAATATTTCTTACATTTTCTTTATCAGTTAATTTTAACTAATAATTAACTTTATGAATTGTCCTTATGCAGATATTCCAATATACACATAGCAATTTATACGGGTGATTTAGACGCGGATCCAATTTCCATCATTAATCGAGTAAAAAGAGTTTTTGGATTTGAGATTGATCCAAAGATTGAATTTATTTATTTACATAAGCGTAAATGGGTTGAGGCTTCTATGTATCCCTATTTCACTTTAATTGGACAAAGCTTAGGGTCAGTTTGGTTAGGAGTAGAAGCAATGAATAATTTACTTCCAGGTAAGGAATTATTGTCTTTATTACAAGATAATATAAAATTTATTATTAAAAACTGTATGTATACTTGCAGACATTTATCTAGACACAATGGGATATGCTTTCACTTATCCCTTATTCAAGTATATTGGAGGATGTAGAGTAGGATCTTACACTCATTATCCAACAATTTCTACTGATATGCTTCACCATGTTTATAAAAGAATAGCCTCTCATAACAATCGTCGTATCATTGCTAGAAATCCTTTTCTTTCTGCAGCAAAACTTTTGTATTATAAATTATTTGCAATGGTAATATATTATTAATAATCTTTTAATATGGCGATTAATAATGTTTGCTTAAATATATAATTCTTTCAGCTTTATGGTTGGACAGGTAGCACTGCTGAATTGATAATGGTTAACTCTACATGGACCGAGGAACATATCAATGCTATTTGGAAGTGTCCATTAAAGACTCATAAAATATATCCTCCCTGTGACATTCTGCATTTGGTAAATCTTCCTATTTTAAATAACGATAATAATATTAGAATCGTTTCGGTTTGTCAATTTAGACCAGAAAAAGGTCATCCTTTGATGTTAAGAGCTCTTTATGAACTGAGAACGTTGATGGATGAAGCAGCCTGGGAAAAGGTAGATTCTGACGAATAATAAGAATGCTACAGTATTTTGAAATCGTATTTTTATTATCGCCTATAGGTTCGATTAGTTTTTATCGGTTCTTGTCGAAATTCGGATGACGAATCGCTGGTAAAAGATATGCAAGATTTAGCTAAACACTTAGCTTTGGATGAAAATGTTGAATTCAAAATCAATTTACCATATTCGGAACTTATATCTGAAATGCAACAAGGAATGATAGGGATACATGCGATGTGGAACGAACATTTTGGAATTAGCGTAGTTGAATCGATGGCTGCTGGCCTTATTATGGTAGCTCACGATTCTGGTGGACCAAAGTATACATTCGTTCTATAACGAAACTTTTTACGCATATACTACACTTATAATTAAGTAAAATAATATTTGGCAAATTCTCTAATAGAGCTGACATTATCGAAACGAGAAACGACAGTCTGAATGGCTTCTTAGCTAAAGATGCAGAAGAGTATGCTCAAATAATACTTAAAATTATAAATATGACACCTGAAGAACGAAACGCTATTCAAATATCTGCCAGGTAAGTCTATCAGTTGTATGATAATTCATTAATAACTCAGTTTTCGACGCAATATAATTTTTTACCATAGGGCGTCCGTAGATAGATTCTCCTCTGAGCATTTTGAAGAGGAATTTATTAGAGCAATGGAACCATTCTTCAGACAAAAACAGGAATGATTGGTAGTCATAAATCGCTTAATTTTTTAAACAACTCTCCAGCTGATTAACATCCAAAATTGAAAGACTTATGACGCGAAATAAAACTTATTCTTTAAACTTACAAAGCAGAATTAATTTTATTGGTTCCTTTACATTCTAAATCATAATTAATCACCAAATTGTTTGAATCTCGCGTTTCAGCTAAATTGAATTTAAGTCCTTGATCAGCGAGCATTATTTCTGCTATTTTTATCGCTGTATCTGTATGTTGAGTCAATTCTTTATTATTTATTCGTATCTTCGAAACTCCGTCCGCCAGTGCCATCAAAATAATTAACTATAATGGTAAAATTTTACAGATTAATGTGAATACAATGTTCATCGATCGGTAAGCAAACTAAAAATATTGAAGAGAATACGATTTACCTGATCTTGCATGTGTTCATCGACACAAGCCCCTTTCGAAAGAGGCTCTAAAATTTGTTTAGCAGCTAAAATTCCGGGAGGCGATTTCTTCTCCATTCTAAGGCCGGAGCCACCGAAAACACATCCAGTAGTTGTTTCACAAACGATACTATCAAATACGATATATATACATATTTTAATTGATTTTGCGCATTTTAAACATGTTTTTAACTGGTAATTTCAAACTTACTTAATGCCGCTTTCATTTCCTACAGCCATACTTCTCTCTTCTTTATAAACTTCAATATTAATTGGAACATTAGTTTGTTCTTGTGCCAATGCACTAAGCAGAGTATTTTTACAATCTTCTTTCATTTTATATCCCTCCTATTAAGGTAAATATTACATATGTTAAACTCAAAAAAAAATTATTTATCTCATTTACTTAAATATATACTAATTGTATATATACATTAATATTAACAGAACCAGCTGTAAAGGCCCAGCCAGTTACAGCATTGGGTATTCCTGGATCTGTGAGAGTGATGGCCTTTAAAGATTTTATAGGTTTTATATGCAAGTGTACTTCACCGCCACCTTGAGGGTAATAGCCCCTGTGTTAAGGAATTAAGTTTAACAAATAATTATGAGAACACAAATTCACATAATGAATTACCTCTTTACGACTGTAAAATCAAAATCTGCTCCAAATTTATTAAGGTATGGCTTAAATACTTCTGTCAAATATTCTATATGAGGTCCCATAGATACATTTGTACCACCCTTTAAAATAAGAGTGACAGGCTCATTGCTTGGCATAAATAGAGCACAAGGTATTGCAACTTGAGCTAACAGGCTTATGCATCCAGCCGTTTGAGTATCGGCAGAAAAAATCTTTTCTTTCGAATTTAAGCTGCCAGGAATGAATGATAAGTAAGTCGAGCCAAGTAAAGAATAACTAACTTTCGCATTGCACATATCTCTCAAAAGTTCGACTCCTTTCAAATGCTGTGCCGCCAATCCTGGCTTAGGACGTTTTGCACGAATATTAGTGATTTTGACTGGAATTCCATAGATTACACTTAAGGAAAGTGCAATCCTTAGGACCTGACCACCCTATGACAGATACAATCAGTCTCAATAATTTTTAATGTACGTTATTAATTTATATCATCAACTATTTAATATTTCATAGTTTGAACATATAACTCTGTTGCAAGAATACTAACCCCTTCTCCTAAGCTTCCGTCAATTGTAACGGTGGACATTGTACTAGATTTTAGTATTTTAAGAAGATATAGAACTGACTTTGCTGATTGTTGCTTAATACCAGAAGATATTGCTATCATCCAGAATACTCGTTTAAGGGCCTTTAATTTAACTGTTTTTCTCTGCGATATATCTAATTTGGTTACAGGTTAAAACACAACCACAATATCAAAACAAAATAACAGGCAGCGCCGCACAACCGCAAAATTACGGAATTGTCAGAAACTACAGTAGAACAAATGGCGGGAAAACTTGAAATTTATTTAAAGATTATTTATGCTGTGAAAATAAAGATTGTCCACGCAATTAATGTAACAGTTTTTACTTCGAGAATACAAAGGTAGAGTATTTTACAATTACACTATGGTGGTATACATTCTTACAAATATGTACAAGAATAATATAATATAAAAAAATTTATGTACAGAGAGAAGCATTAATTAATGAAGCAGATGCTGTATGATTTACGTCGATAAAGATTAGGCTCGAGGGGCTCGAGTGAGCGAATGAGGTTAATAATGCTCGACAGCGTCAATTTGTACGTTGACTTTTTGATCAGTTTGAACAACTAACCAGTTACCACTAGCATGCAAGCTAATAATATTGCTTCCATTCGCGGAATATGTGCCAGCTACTTTAGGCAATTGCTCTTGTATTTTGGCTGCATGATATAGCGATATATAATCGCCCAAAACAACACCATCGTCGTACACACTATTGTCGATAGAGAGTAGAACCAGCCTGTCTCCGCGCACAGTTCCTGCACAAGTACATGAGAAATAAAAGATTAATGATTCGCTGGATAAAGCTGCTTTACTACACTACGAGTCAGTTTTTCCACCTGTCGGTAAAATTGATCTATTTGGTAAAAATTACAAACTGTAGTAAATTATATTTAGTGCGAGTCCGACCAAAACCTTCAAGGTAAAATTTTACCATGTAGGATTGTCAATTTTTCGAAAATTCGTATGCTGATTGACTAATTCACAGCAAATTAGCAATCCTACATGGTAAAATTTTACCTTACAGGTTTTGGTCGGACTCATCCTTAATCTCAAGCATTACCAAACGAATAAGTTTACTAAAGTATTTACCAATAGGTGGAAAAACCGTCTCTATGCAAGTGATCATAACCTATAGTTAGTACCTTTCAGTTGGCGCTGTCCCACTTGAATTAGGATCGCATCTTCCTTGCCTGTATCGACGTGAGGATCTTCCGCAAAGTTGATGCCAATTTCAGTGGCCAGTGTTGATGCATTGATCAGATTTAAGCCATTGTTAGTTTGCGTGGACAAAACTCCGACGAGCACAGCTGTATGCAGAAATTTCTTATTTGCCAGGGAACCACCGATGATTCGACTATGAACGGTTACACTCTTATGTCCCTTTAGGAAGCGACCGGCCAACTGTCCGAGTTTCTTCGACAACTCGATCCAGAGTGAATTTTCGGGGGACATAGCGGCAGCCATAGCCGGTGCGTTCACGATTCCATTAACTTGTGTGTATTCAGACGACTTTGCGGAGAGAGCTAAAAATTGTTGAGCTATCTCGGCAGCAACGCGCGTTTGAGCCTCGTCGGTGCTGGCTCCTGTAAAATGGACAATTGTTCTGTGAATAATTGTAATTGATTTATTGATGTATATATATACATATTAATAATACGTACCTAAGTGGGGAGTAGCGACAACTTTGGGATGTTTAATGAGTTCGATAGTGACAGGATTTTTCGGTGGCTCTTCGACAAACACGTCCAAGCCTGCACCACCACAATGACCAATATTTATGGAGTTGAGAAGGGCAGCCTCATCGACGATACCACCACGAGCAACGTTGACAATTTTCACGCCTCGCTTGCACTGCGCCAGCGTTTCGGCATTGATCAGATCTGTACGATAAATTTTACCAGTTTCAGCACGTGCATATTATTATACTTGCAAAAATCCAAAATCTTATGAGATTTTACTTTTAGTCTGTGGTATGAGAGGTGTGTGCACAGTAATGTAATCCGCTACCGGCCATATTTCGTGCAATTCCCTCTTCTCCACGTCGAGTTCGAGAGCAACTTCTTCGGTGAGGAGAGGATCGAACGCAACAATTTTCATGCCGTACGACTGCATTCTCGTTGCAACCTCTCGTCCGATTCTGCCGAATCCAAGAACCCCCAGGGTCTTTCCATAAAGTTCTGAACCAGAGTACAGCTTCCGGTCCCATCTACCCTCCTTCAAGGACTGCACTGCTTGGGCAACGTTTCTAGCCAGAGATGAGATCAGGGCGCAAGTTAACTCGCACGCACTGATACTATTTCCCCCGGGTGTACTGAGATACACAAAATTAAAATTAATTTAAAAAAACTCGAACGTACACGGAATATCTAAAGGATATCCTAGCTACGTCAATAGGACGTTCCCAGGATATTCGTGCCATTAGAGGCTCCAACAACTTACTTCAGCACCAGGATTCCCGAACGAGTGGCAGCTTTTAAGTCAATGTTGTCCACTCCAGTACCAGCACGGCCAATTACCCGTAAATTAGGTACAGCTGCGATAACATCAGCGGTCACTTTTGTTTCCGATCGAACTATCAGTGCATCGTGTTTCTACAATTGTCATCTCAATGTTAGTTAAACCCAAATGCACATGCATATAATATATATATATATATATATATAACACTGTACCAAACGTATAATGCGAGAAATTAATCGTGTGTGATTCAGCTACAGTGTAGTATAAAATTTTTGCTGAGTAAGTACAGAGTGAAGCTAGCCGAACCACACACGTATCAATTTCCCCTAATGTACTAATATAATGATGGGCGTAGGAGAACACGTGGAATTCTATGTACAATGTAACTCGTACATACAAACACATACAGAGAATGTACTGTAGTTAACCGTAATTTTGTCACTTGAATGGTCAAGGAGGGGGGGGGGGGAGGGGGGAGCTGGTCGAACCGGATACAATGCTATATACAAACTGAAACAACCGGCTTGACTCGATCAGCTTGAATTGACTTGAAACTTGAAACAGCAACCAAACAGAATCCATACGTTACAATCAAACGTTTCAAATGGAACTTTGGAAAATCTAGCGATAGAGTTATAACCGCGTATAACAGTTTCTAATCATTTATCGTTGCTGGTTACCTGAAGCTCTTCGATAAGTTCGTCCTTGGTCAATTTGTACCTTAGCTTCACTGGAATACCGTGGCTGGAAAGCAGTTGGCCACAGGACTCGTCCACCGGATCGCTTATAAGAACGCTTTGAATGTTGATCGACATATTTTCCCCTTTAATTACAAAGAAGCGATAAATTAGCCTAACGAACTATCTAAATTATACTTCGGTTTCTACTCGTAAAATTTCTTTAATCCTTTTATGTATTTTCACACTGGAAGAAAGTTGTCGCTTCTTGAAAGTAAAACACGTGGCACGAGGAAAGCAGAGTTGCTATAAATAGCATCGACGAGTAGTAAATACCGTTGAATACAGGACTGGAGTCCGTGTAAAGGGAATTTATATATAAATATACGTTATGAGAGAGAAAACACATGGTGTACCTTGTGCAGGTATTTCGTGGGTTTACTCGTGCGAGGAGGGTCGCCCGTTGACAAGCAACTGTAAAGTTTCTGGGTAAACTGTTCCATCAGTCGCTAGGGGCCTATCTTCTTATACCGGAATCCCCACTATGTCGATAAGAATGTGATCTGATCCGAGTAGAGGAATACACACTCTCTCGGGAGCTCCCGTCACGTGACCCACGAAATCCCCCTTCCAGCAAAGCTGAGCCGAGCTGAAAAATACGTATCACATATATATATATATAGATATATAGATATATGTACGAAAGAGACAACGTATAATACGGTGCTGGAGCAAATATTTTCTCTGATGAAATTCATTTGATGATTATTCGCACATATTGAAACTGCTGTGCTGGGGGTCCGATTGGACAAATAATAACTGGGATATCTTCCGAGCAGCACGAGGAGCGCTTATCAGACAGCTTCTTCGAGTTGATAAATCGATCGACTGATTGCCACATGCGAGTTTTTAGCTCTTGTAACATCCATGTTGAGTCCAATTTTTATTTCCTGCGTATACACGCGAGCTTTGACGGTATGGAGTGCGTCAAATCTTAGTCTCGTTTATGCAATAACTTCATCACCCAGTCAAGCACCGCACAGCGATCTAAATATTATTATTGAATTATTCATCTCTGATAATTAAAATATGACGTACTATGTTCTGTCCAAGTAAAATTACCATTCTAAATCATTCGTCGATTTTTCTGTGAAAATCATTTCACTCGTTTATAACTGTCCTATATGAGGACCTCGCGAGAGGATATCTTTCGTTCATCAAAGTCTATAGTTATATAATTAATATATTTGAATAATTTGTAATCTAATTAACAATATTAATATTTCTATGCTGGATAAAAGGTTCGAATTGGTACAAGAAGAGAAATATTAGCTAATATTAATGGAAAAAGTGTATGATAACTAATCAAATGAAGGAATCATTTTCCACTGAGCAAACATCTGATAGCAAATAGTAAATGTTGATTAAACGAATTATAATTCACTTTAATTAAGAAGACCGAAGATTAAATTAAGAAGTAATTATCCTGTCAGAAAGGTATAGAATAAAAGCTATATTTGGGAGAAATTGAGGGAATTATTTTCTCAAAGACAAGTAAAAAATTCTTTAGGTGTACCGTAGCGATAAGAGATGAGCAAATCTAAACTCGAGACCCGACGAGATAACGAACACTCTGTATAGTAAAAGACAATTTATACATCGATAAGAGCGAAGAGTGAAATTTCGATGAGAAGAGCTAAAAAATAACTCGTTTCATGTTTGCTGCTCTCGCAGGGTAATTATTGTATAGCTGCCGCAGTTAATTAAGTACGATCGAGTAGCCTCTTCTACGAGAGACAATCGATCCGGGTAATTTTCCATGGATGTACTATACTTTTCTATATAGCAGAGAGTGCAAAAGTTAACGATATAATAAATAACGATAGCATTGTACACTAATAAGTGTACGCGTATAATGGACAGGGACAATAATCAATTGGAGGCGAATAAAGTGAAATTCGATGTGGGAGATTGAAAAAGTGTTAGAAATTGCAGAGTGCTCTTTGCCAAATGATTGCATCTAACCTAAAGTGTAATATCAACTGCAGATTATTAAATTGAAGAACAGTGAATTTCTCGTGGCGCAAAAGTGTTAAGTGCAGAGTGCTACCATATATATATATATATATATATATATATATAGAAAGCAAAGACAATGGCGAAACTCGTAGAGTTTCATCATAGAACAATATTTAACAATGGTGATACAAAAACAAAATATAATCATTCTCGTTATTTTGTATATTTCAGAATCCTCTTCACCCAACATTGCACTGTTATTTTTTATTCCAGCTCTGTTTTTCCCCTTTCCACAGTGTCTTCGACTCGAACGAGCATTCTTTGCTCGACTCAGGCTCGATTGACTCGTCTATATAGGCAAGGATCTACTTTTCACGATCTCGTTTATATAGAATTGGCTCGTTCCACAAATCCTTATTTTCCCATCCATCCAAATTTTTCGCACTGACACGTGCTTGATAATCGTGCATTTTGCGAGTGTGACGATAAATCAAGCGAATCATTTATATTGCCTCTGCGAGGGGTCGCTGAGAAAATGACGATTATTTTCGTAATTCAAGGAATAAACGTCTGGTTTATGCAAACAGTATCGAGAGGACAGACTACAGGTACACGTGCACTTACACCTATATATATATATATATATATATATTACTCTTCGATGGAAAGCGTTTCAAAATTAAACTGTACTAAACTGGCACGAATTTCCCTAGCCAAAGTATCAACGTCTTCAATTTAATTCACGCCACTCGAGGAAACTTCTCGCACGGCATAATTAATCATGAATTCTGTCGAGGGAAAGATGCTTCGGGACGACACGGAATAATAACACGGCTATACATCTCATTTTAGCGAGTCGTACTCTCGCATGCACGCGTATTATACCTGCGTTTGTTAAAGTCTGCCGTGTCGTTGTCTTTCTAAATTCACTTAATTTACAACACGCGCAAACTACACACACACACACACACACACACATAGTAAATAAAATAAAAACGAAAGAAAACTTACCCCATGAATGATTGTCATTCGAGCAGCGTTGAATCGAAATAAGCGGATTTGTAAAGTCGAGTTGACGCATGGAGATTTCAGCACTTTTGTCGGATCGTTTTGATTATGATGTGTCGATGATTGCAATTGTGACGAGGTCCACTGGCAGCAGCAGCAGCAGTGACAGCAGAGGTCCTCCGAGCACTGCAGGGGCTCTCCTGTGCCGAGCTTAATCTCACTATCGAGCTGTCGTTGTTGGTCAATAGATTTGCGTTATTGGCGTTTTCGTGACGAGTGACGTCGACTTCAGCAGCAACAGCAGCAGCACCAGCAGCTGCGATAGTGCCGCGTGCTCCGTTACAAACAACCAACTCCCCCATCCCCTTGCGAAAGTTGCGGGATAGAAAGGCGTAAAGCAGAGGGTTCAGACAAGAGTTCATGTACGATATGAGGAAAGTTGAAACCGTCAGCAATGTACTAAAGTCCGAGGTTCGATCGTAATTAGGATCCCAGTGCAGCCAAACGATCCTTGCCTGCTGTGGCAGATTACACACGGCGAACATCATTACGACAGCGATTAACATCCTGAAAAGACAATTGTTTCTCTCGTTATTCGATTATGTAATCTTTGGGATTAATTGTAATGTTTGGGGTAATTTTAATATTATGATTATGGTGGTTGTTGGTAAATTGTTTTTTTTTAAGTTTGATGTAAATTTATAAGGATATGTGTGAGTTATCAGGTTGCCAGAGATTGTTATCGTAATTTTAGTAATAATTTTTAAACACTCTCTTGTAATATTGATCGTTGGAAATTTAGGAGGGCGCGGATTTGCAGGGGTAATATATAATTTTATGGGTACGTAATAACGTCGTGTCTGGCTTTGAGGACGCTTCTACTGCAGAAAATGTAAAAGATTGTCCTTGTAATTTTAGAAATATTTTGAAACTCTGTATACTGTAATATCGATCATTCGAAATTTGGGAGAATGTGGAGTTAAAGTGGTAGTGCCATATAACTTTATAGATAGCTAATAACGTATAGTTTGACTCGGAGAATGTTTTACTGCAGGAAGTGTACCAGGATTGTTATTGTAGTATTGGAAAAATTTTAAGCACTCTACTGTAATATTGATCGTTGAAAATTTGGTAGGGTGCGAAGCTGAAGTACTACTATATAACTTTATAAATACCTAAAAATGCTGCGTCTGGCTCGGGGGACGTTTCTACTGCAGGAAATGTGCCAGGATTATCGCAATTAAAAAAATTTTAAGCACTCTAGTTTAACATTGATCATTCGAGATTTGTGAGAATGTTTAGTGAGTTAAAGCAGTAGTACCATATGACTATCGATGCCTAATAATGTTGCGTCTGACTCGGAGGACGTTTCTACTTCAGAAAGTGGGCCAGGATTATCGCAATTGAAATAAAAATCGAATACTCTACTGTAATATCGATCATTTGAAATTTGGGAGAATGTGGAGTTTGTGAAAGTAGTAGAACCATATACTTTTATAGATACCTGATACCCTGCGTCTGACTTGAAAGACATTTCTACTTCAGAAAGCGTGCCATCGTTATTTAAAAAAAATTTAAACTCTCTACCTTAAAATCGATCATTCGAAATTTGGGAGAATGCTAAGTATGTTAAAGTAGTAGTACCATACGACTTTACCGACACCTATAAAATAATACCTTGTCTGACTCGAAAGACGTTACTACTTTAGCAATTGTACCAGGATTATCTCAATTTAAAAAAAATCAGATACTCTACAGTAATATCCAGCATTGGAAATTTGTGAGAATGTAGAGTATGGAAAAGTAGTAGAGCAGGATCTAGCTTTATAGCTACCTAATAACGCCACGTCTGGCTCGGAGGACGTTTCTACTGCAGGAAGTGTGGACATCGGCGCGATGTTGCAGGTGATGAAGCCCCCCTCTTCCACTTCTGTTCCTATTGATATTCCTAGCGGTGTGTGTGGTGCTGGCTACGAGCAATCCTGGGCTAGCTTGGAGGCTGCTGCTGACCACTCCCGATCTCCACAAGCCAACCGCGATTCTAGCGTAAAGGCACGAGATGAGGAAGAGCGGAAGGAGATAGAGGAAGACGAGATTGACCGCGTCCAAGACATTTTTATTGTGCTTCTTGAAATTTGCCACGCAAATGATGTCCACGTCTCCCGTATTCAGCTCGTTGCTGATCGTCTCGACGTAGAGGAATCTCGGGGATGCATATGCAGCTGCCAGAATCCATACAACGCCTATGACAGCCCTCAACCTCCTCTTGGTCAACATCGAACGACATTTGATCGGATGCACGATGGCCAAGTAACGCTCGATGCAAACCACCACCAGGATCAGTATGCTCGCGGTATAGGACAACGCATGCACGAACATGTAGACTTTGCAGAGGAAGTCACCCAGCTGCCAACTGTTCATCAGGTAATTCGTCAGGGTTTGGTAAACGCAGAAAATACCCACGCAAAGGTCAGCCACTGCCAGATTTGCCAAGAAGAAGTTCGTTATGCTCCGCAAACGACGAGAAAAGGCCACCACCAGAATCACCATGAGATTTCCTGTAAAGCGAACGAGAGACCTTTGTATATAAGTGTGTATTTCAAAAGACACGTTAGTTTTCCAATGACGAGTCATTTTAAAAGATGACTGAGACAGTATTATATTTGTATGGGAAAAATGTTATTATTGAGCAATTATATAGTGCGTTTAAAAAATTTTATTATAAAATCGATAAAGAGGAATGACTGGCACAAGTTACTTGTTTTACTATATATATATATATATATATATATATATATATATACATATATGTATAGTGGAACATGTGGCAAATTGGTAAATGCATTTTAATGGAAAGTGTGGAATGACTTAAATTAACATTCTAAAGTGTGTGCATAAATATAAATATTTCTAGTGAGTGATATTTTTTATAGCAGGCAAAAGTATACATTTTTTATTATTATTAATTCATCAAATTGTTTACTATGCAGAAAACATTAATAGCTGATTATGACCCTGTTTCGCCTCATGTTCCTTTATACTTTAGACTATAATAATCCGACGCATATTGAGCTTTAATCGGCTATTATTATCCAGGAGGACTATACATATATAGACAGCACCCTTCATCCACACCCCAGCCATTCGTTTAATTGGTAAAAAGCTGACGCTTAGCAAGTGAAAAATTCTGCTTTGAGTTAGGCTGGATTTACGCATTGCAACCAGTGAAAAATCGTTGTTTATTCTTAATTATCACTACTATACCTATATTTGTATTGTATTGTTCTGCACGGTACAAGAAAAAAAAACAATAGCTCATTTTGAAGCATTGTGCGAATGCACCAAAAAATTTTACAGCCCATTCACAGTTATTTATTATAATAATAAAATAAATTTATTGATATAACGAGTAATTCATTATCATAATGTATTATTTATTATATCCATAAATTTATTTTATTACACCAAGGAATAACTGTTAATGCGTTGCAAAAATTGTCTCGATGTACAGTCTTAATCGTCGATTGTCGATAAATCAAAGTGGAACTTGCAAAATTTTGCATGTGTCCTACTACACACACATAGTAATAACTCCAACCTATTACTTTCATTATCCTTCACTGATCTGCCCTTTATACTGTACACTATATATAATAGTATTTCACACTTGAACTTGCACCCTTCGTGCATTCCATAATGTCATTTAATTTCCCTTGCGACGCAGCTTCAGATTCTCAACTCGTAAGCTCCTCCAGAGTGTGACCAACTCGCATATAAGTACCATCCCCCAATCGTCAATTTCTCTCGCGATGTTAAATGAACTCGCAGATGTTTCCTCTGTAGTCACGTCACGTTAGTTCACGGCTATCGAAATTTAATATAAAATAAGCTGTTTGAAATTTGCTTTGGCTTCAATCGTCAAATTTCCACGAACCAAACATGCATTCATTTCTTATGGATTTATATACTAGCTCGGAAGCTTCCTTTAAAATATCTATATATATATATATATATAGATACACACGAATCGAAGCAAAGCAAACGTTTCTTTGCAACGAAGAAAAGCTTTAATTGAAACACATGCAGACATGGCAGATTACGCCGTAAGTCATTCGAGTTTTCGTCAGATTCAGATTCGAGATTCAATTACTACCACTACTCGCGCGTTCCAAACGGAAGACTGGGCGAAGCTCGAGAGAGAAATAAAAGAAGCACACTGCAAACGCATGGGAAATCGAAATCTTTCTCTAGCAGATCCTAAAGTGGTTTCCTCCAAAGTCAATTCAATCCTGCAGCATTTGAGCCCGCCCAGCTCCTATCTTACAGTGCACATAAGTACACTATATGTATATCACACCACGTGTGAATGTCAAATATAGAATTCCGGCCACACCTCGGAAAAAAACAGTCCCTGCACCCACGCGATATTTCTAAATTTCTAAAATCCCTGATTTTTCTCCCTCCGATACACACACACACACACACGGCATTCCTTTATTTTCCCCATATAGAGACATTAGCGAGCGCGCGCGGAAAGCGCTTTATAAGGAGATTCGAGGAAAAAGGAGGAGAAAAAAGGAAAAGGGAAAAGAGACGAGACGCGCGCGAAGCTCCATTGTGCGGCTGCTGAAAAGACACTTGAAACTGCTGGAATAAAAGTACCTGACATGCGCGGGGGAATAATGAAAAAGGCGACTTAAGTAACTGCGTGGAATAAAAAGGTTCGACAATGGGGATGCAAAAAATACAAGGAAAAACTGATCGCTCTTATATACGTCCCCATATTCCCCCCAGCCCAGTGTCCTTTCCTCTTTCATCCTCTCCGTATTTGATTATCGCCGCATGCTTCCTATAAACGTTGATGCACATACAGCTATAATATATATATATATATATATATATATACAAAAGAGCCGTGTTCCGTCGGACGGTGACTTTTATTTCACGAGAGATACAAACTTGCAGTTTCTCATTCAATAAAAGACAAACCTTATGAAAAATACGTCGTAATTTAGCTATTGGAAATCGATACTTGTAACAGGTTTTAATATTCCTCCGACAGTTTAATTTGATTATTACAGCACTTTAGTAATACTGTATATGTATATATACGGTCGACTTGCAGTGAATAAAAAAAGTGTGGGGCTAAAGTGTGCTGCAGAAAAATGACGAACGAATAATGGCCTCTTATTGCAGTCTAGATGCGTTCCAGCAGCGCATTCCTAACGTAATACGAAGTATATTATAATATTGTAAAATATTGGTTCTAATAGCTTTGGGTTAATAATATAGCAATGGATATATATATATATATATATATAAATTTTACGTGTATCCGAATTTTTCCTCTTAAGAGAGAAGCTTGATGAGGACGAAGGAACAAATGACCATATAGAATATGGCTTAGTAATAAGGTAGTTCTATTATAATAGGAGCATGTTAACATTACGCCTGTAAAGGCTCTTCTATTGTCTGACAATAAAGTGTCTATAGTTCACCACCCATCTTCTTGCTTTTACGTCGTCGTCTAGATCACCGCCTCCTTAAGGTATTTATGTAAGGGGATTTTTCTATCTATAGTCAGACTATCATTCTATTTGAGAGAAACAGAAATGTGATATTATATATAATCGAGTCATTCGTTACGTAATTTCTTAATATAACTAAACAGTAATTGAAAATACCATACGTTATTTATGTATTGGCATTAAAAATAATTTTAGCTATAGCTATATATAGTAGTACCTTTTTAAATTGAACCTTTCTTTAGAAACTTCCATCTTTGACTTGGTTTGAATAGTTTAGGTGTTGTTTAAATTGTTTAAGTGTATTCTAGAGAAGATTACTGAATTAGAATTTTTTATTCAAAAATAGAGAACAAGAAATAAAAATCAAATTCTTAATTATAATTACTTCTTTTTTTTGGTAGAGAAGAGATTATTAATTAGATTTATATTTTTATTTTAAAATTTGAATTTAATGAACTTGAAGAGTATATACTTTAACGATTAAAAAGACTCTTCAAACATCTAAAATCAAGTCGAAGATAAGAATTTGTAAATGTAAAGAAACGAAGGTTAAAAAGGAGAAATGAATAAAATATAACTGTTAAGATTGAATCCAGAGTGCCAGTACATTCATGATAGATCTTATTTTTCTTACTGTTTAACTAGCTTAAATATTCTATATAATGAATTACTCCATTATAATATCAAAGTTTTGTTTCTTTTGGATATAAAGTTTGTCCGACTATATAAGTATAGAAAAATCCTCTCGTAGAAAACCTCAAATACAGTTTATATATGCAATACCCACATCCATTCTATCTCAACATGAATGCACAAATTTCTTATCTTACATTTGTCACGTTCAACGTCTAAAAGATCAGAGTAGATTGAAAAACGTTGCTGATCCACAACGAGGAATTCTAATTTTCATTTAAAGCGCAGCATTTCTCGAATTCTATAATTACCGCAACATTGACCTTACTTTTACAGCAAGCTTCATTGCTAGAATTAGTTTTAAAATCAATACTATATACTCCGAAGGGAAGAATGTTCAAAGAAAATAATTTAAGTAATGGATCACAGCTGTTTCTTATTAATATACACACTACACAACATGATCCTTCATAATTAAAACACTCACCGAAGAAACAGCAGAAGAAAACAATGGAGTAGAGGGTTATGAAGATAATTTTTACGTCGGTTCTGTCAAAAATATAGTCCTCGTTGAAGGATTCGTTGTGCAAAATGCCTGCGAGGAAAGTCCTGTTGTCATTGTTGCTTCCGTTGTTGCTCTTGTCGTAGTACGTTGTCCCAGTCGAGTCACTGAGCATTCTGGAACAGAATAATGTTTTTTTCTTTAAATTCAGATCGAGCTGGAACCTCCCTGCAGACTCTGTCTGCATTCTAAACGTGGAGAGCAATGTGAGTGCTTGTATTCGAGTGTGTGTTTTTGAGTGAGCGAGTTTACTAACGTAAAATAAATTGGACATAATTCATTGAGCGAGAAAACAGCGTAGCGTTGTAACATAACAGTAAACGTATTCCAGACACTAGAGAGACGCGACAAAAATTTCTTCACGCGTTACGTACTTGGCAATAAAACTCCATCGCGTTTACATGAAATAAAAAAGTATGAGAGTTCATTCGGAATAATTTTCCACCAACCGTCCAAGTGAAAATCTCACGAATAAAATTTGCTCTTCTATTTCTACTCCCCTTGCAATCTTTTGAATTTAATAAGGAAAGAAGAAAATTGGCGTTTATATTAGTACTCTGTTTTATTGCGTCATATATATATATATATATAGAGAGAGAGAGAGAGAGGAAATATTGCGAGGCACAGTAGTTTATAATTATTCGTTTCTGTAATTCACCCTTAATAAATTGCTGTTGTGCAACCTTCGTGCAAGTAGAGAAGCTCAGTATTGTGTCAGACACAGTTTACCATTGGTATTATCCCTTTTGTATTTTCACAATATGTTTTAGTTTCAGCAAATATTCGCGAGGCTCTCGCCATAAATCACTCTCTCCATATATTAGCACGACCCAGGTCAATCCGCTCGTGAAATCATTTCGTTAATCTTTTTTGCCCAGAAATATTAGGAATAAAATTAAATTGGAGAGACGCGACGTTGAAAAAGGGAGTCGGAAGAAAAATAATACAAGTGCGGAGACAAGAAAAATGACAGGGCATGGGGCAGCTAGACGAAAACTGAAGAGAGCAATGATACAGTTGCATACCCACAGAATGAGAAAATATTTCGGTGCTAGTTCTCAACTCCTACTCCACCAAAATGATATCGGCTGGGCTTTATTCCAAAGATTTTTCTTTGGCATAGAAACGTCGAGGTTGAATATTTTTATTGCAAAAGTAATCGAGCGATTGGAAGTGCGTGCTTGATTCCGAAATCTTATAAAATGTAATTTATCATATACTACACAAAGAGTACTTTGCAACGAAAATGTATAATACACTCAATTGAATGCAGTGATGCTTCCTTTGCGTGTGAAAGGGGTGAATAAATGTTCGAGTCAGCATGCAACTCTTTTATGTAGGCTATATGTAGACCTAGCATGGTACAAGTATATGTGTACCAGGAAACGAGAAGCATATAGGAATTGACTTTTTTTCTCTTATTGCTTAAGTGCATTTTGCAATAGCAAAGCTGCGAAATGTGCTATAGTCCTATAACACGTGTAACGAGGAATGCATCGAAATAGAAGGAACACTGGAGCAGAGATTATTCCTTATCAATCTCTAAACTTCGATATCGAGCAACATTATTATCTTGTAAGGTAGATTTACGATATACGTAACGAGATTACATGAATTATTTTATTATTGCAGAAAATCGATGCATGGCAATGCGGACACGAGGACTCGAATCGATCAAATCAGGTGCAAAACTGACGAGTAATCGCTGTTAAATATCTTGCGTAATCTTGTACAAGAAACTTTTGCCTGAGAAACAACGCAAGCGGAACTCTTTAAACAATGATTTATCTGAAATTGCCTCGATTCTTTTCGATAGTGGTGTAGAAGACAAATACACCCTTCCATTCCAAGCAACGAAGCTAAATGACGCTGATTTCATATTAATTCGCTATATAAGAAAAGTTTAGCAGGGACTTTTGTAAAAATATATGTTTATTCCAGCGGATTGAACAAAGTTCATTTGAATATCGATCGATTTAACTATGAAGAGTGAGGTATTAGGCATGCTGGCATATATATATATATATATATATATATATATCTCATGATAATTACATTGAATCCTTTCATAGTAAACCAGAAGAGTATTTATGAGGGGTGGAGAATTCGAACATCATCATGTGGATGTAACAAAGATTATTCCATCGTAATAGTTGACCTAGATGTAAAAACTCAAGCTGTTTGCGTCTATCGGTACGATCTTACTTAGAATAATGATGAAGAAGAGATCATCTATATATAACCATGCTATGTTTTCCTCTAAAATTCTGCAAAAATTTCAGTTACCATGTTCATAAACCTTATGTCATATCAACAGCTGCTTATACACAATAATATTCTTATTAAAGGTACCAAACTTGAAATAAGTTGCTGTTCACCAACGCAATTATTTCAGAAGCTGGCACTTGTACCGAAAGCACAATAATACGTACACATGTATGTTTCCTGATTAACCCATTCACTGCCAAGAACGAGTATACTCGTCTTTGGCAGAGTGTCACGCCTTGCCAAGACGAGTATCGTTAACAGGGTTTTGGTAATCAATAACACTCAAAATATTAAATGACAATAGGAATGACTTCATATAATTTAGGCTTGATAGCGAATGGGTTAAACCTTTCGAAAAGAAAAAGTTTTGTTTTAATCATTTTTCTGTCAGATAAGATATTAGAATAATTCCTTGATCATAATCTGTATACATATATATATATATATATATATCATGTTATGCTGGATGATGATCTATCAGTTTTGGCGAAATAAGCATCGATCGATGAACCTTTAATTACACTAATAGCACAGATTCAAAAACTGTATATCTATATATATATATAACAATTACAGTAAATAGAATAATCCCTTCCCCACGAGATATTAATACGTACGGATTACAATTGTAGTTGTATATACATATAGTTACAGGATTAGAAATTGAAACGTAATAAAGTTTTCGCGAGGTATTTAACACAGCTAAAATTACAATTGTGCATTTACTGCGATAATCGCTAAATTTCACCTTTCTCAATACACTATTAATTACGAAAATATGAAAAAAAACTTACCTGAAGAGATTCATGGGTTTTAAAATATACATATGTACATATATGTACAATGGTAAATTCGAAATAAGTCGCAAAGGAGCAGAGCTTCTTTCTCCACTTTCTCAATCACTGATCGCGCGAAGGAAATTTCCCTTAATCAGTCCCTGCATAGTAGCTAACGCTCGCTAATATTCGCAGTAGAACTGTCATTGTCGGAAACGCACAGCGTGGGAAGATGCAGGCCAGTTCCCCTTCTACCCGCGGTTTGTCCCTCTCCCATTCCAAGTCCTTATTCTCCGTTGCTTTGCTCGATTAAGCACGCGGATCAATGCACCGCGATTGATGGATTCGTTAAAACGGAAGACTGATGAGTGATATGACTTATATTGGTATCTGGATTAATCGCATGTAATTAAAAGCGCGTGCTTCGGCTGATCGTATTAATTTTGCGTTTATTTTTCCGCAGCAGATCGGATGATTATTAGTTTGCTAGGATATGGTATACATATATATATATATATGTATATAATAGCATATCTTGAACTGTGTCTGAAGGAAGCTGAACTGCCGCTAAAGTCCGAATCGTCTGAACTGGCCCTGGCAATTCATCGCTGCCGCCTGCCGCCCTCCGCGGTAACGCGCGTGTTCGCGCATGCGTTTTGCGCCTGTGCATGTACGTGTAGTGTGTATCTACTACATGCATCATATCTCCCGCTCCTGCCGTTACAGCCACCCCAGCCACTCCGGCCACCCCCACCAACCCACCACCTAGCTCGGTCAGCCCCGGTAGTAATACTGTTTCGATAACGCGTTGATAATGCAGACGCGACGATTATACCAGTTTAAATGCAGAGTGCGTCGAAGGATGCAAGCTAAAAATATTCCTCTCGTATTTCTGCGTTATTCCCAAGCAATTTCGCATTGTTCGCGTGTTGAGGATTAAATTACGGAGTTTGACGAGGGAAGAGAGGTTATTCACGCGCGAGAAAGAGAGAGAGAGAGAGAGAGGGAAAGAAAATAGGCGGGAAGGAAAGGTGCGCTGTGCGAGTTCCGAAATTAGCCGCTGTATGGTGCTGCTGCTGTTGTTATTCAAGTGGAGCCGAAGGATCAGCAGCAGCGAGAGTGGAGTGTAGAGTTGTCTAGAACGGGTGATTTCTTTGCCCCACTCCGACTCTCGTTCTCAGCGTTCTGTACGTAGGGAATGGGAAGCGTGGTGGGAGTGAGAATTTATCCGCTTCTGGCAACTCTGAACTGAAGACTCTCGTCACATACAACAGGCTGGACTGTTGGTTGGGATTGAATCGGTTGGAGGGGATAGGCCTTCACAGGGAGTAGGGACTCTTGAACTGGAGGCCTATTGCCATGCCGATTCGCATTCATATTCATTTACGTTTCAGCGGCGATTGCTGAAGAGAGACCTGAAATATCCGTGCATGGTGTTCGTTTGGTAACCGGCGATGATACGAATTTAGTTGAATTTAATTGAGGGATAAGCGTGTAAATACGTAGGTGATCAGTATTCTTTTTTCTACCTCAACACCCCCCCCCCCCTTTAACACTACATCACTCTTGTCCACTCGTGCAACACGTATACCGTCGCGCGCGTTACGACTACTTATCGCATCATCGTTTCTACAAAACTGGGAAAATGTTGGAGGAAGGCAGACAAGCTGTACGAGAGACAAGTAAGCCTAATAAGTACATAGTACACGATATGGTATATAATTAATATTATATCCGCCTAGTTGCACGACAATCAACCACGTTATTACTCGAATTCTCTTGGGAAACGCCAATGTGCTTTCAAAACTATCTCCGGATGATAAGCCGGTCTATTCGGATGTTATTATTTTGTTATTGCGGCAAACGCTGGATATACATGTTGGACAACTGTATAGTATTATGTCATAGCTTAGTATCGCGTTGTTGCTTCTTTTCTTGATATGTTAATCGCGTGCAGTATATACTAATACTATTATAATGTGACGTTTAATCGCGCTTCTATGGAGGCGATTTATACCGTACGTCACCGGACCGGCACGGTACCAATGGTTATACAGTAGTTGAAGAGTATATATATATGAGATTGTGAAAAATTGCAACATCAAACATCGCGTAAATGACAAGAAGTGCATTCGATGCTTTTTTTTTAAATTACTTGCCGTCGAGGCAATATTGTGTCTTTTGATACTTCTATGCTTCTTTAATTAATTCCTTGGTGGATTCTGCATCTGCAGCATAAAGCGTTCTTAAGATGGTTATTGCAGTGGATTCAGACCGTATTGAACAGACGTAGTTTAAATTTGAAATAAATTAAATCTGGGTTTGTGTAATTGAATAAATAATATTGTAATATCAAATAATAATTGGAATGCTGTATAGAACAAAATCTTTCACTTTAATATTTGCGTCATATGCTATTTTATTAATTATTGCATTTTAATTATTTTTAAAGTTGCTCTTTTTTCTTAATCAAATTTTATTTTTGTTAAAGTAGCGTACTCATTGTGGAAACACTACTTATGAATTGAATTTTTAGACTAATGATTAATGTACTTGTGCAGATATGTTTTATTTAATGAATGGATGCTTAATTATATATAAGAATAATTATGATATAATTGTTTCTATAGATAAATGACAAAGTTGATTCGGTGAATTTGCATATAGGATATATTCACAATTAATACACCTCGAAAAATATAAATTTTTAAGAAAAAATCAAGTTAATAAACAATTACATAACGATA
>NW_027117115.1:0-36134 GCF_024137725.1 Prorops nasuta | reverse complement strand
TCTCTGACCGCAAGTGTGTTACCCTAGTCCCATAGATGTCCTCCCTGACCCCAAGTGAGTTACCATATCACCTTTACAAGTACTACCTGACCCCAAGTGAGTTATCCTAGCCCCTTTATATGTACTCTCCGACCGCATGTGAGTTACCCTAGTCCCATAGAAGTACTCCCTGACCCCAAGTGAGTTACCATAGCTCCTATATAAGTACTCCTTAACCCCAAGTGAGTTACCCTAGCCTCTTTATATGTACTCTCTGACCGCAAGTGAGTTACCCAGTCCCTTATAAGTTCTCCCTGACCGCAAGTGAGTTACCCTAGCCCTTAATAAGTACACCCTGGCCCCAAGTGAGTTACCCTGGTCCCATAGAAGTACTCCCTGACCCCAAGTGAGTTACCATAGCTCCTATATAAGTACTCCCTGACCCCAAGTGAGTTATCCTAGCCCCTTTATATGTACTCTCCGACCGCATGTGAGTTACCCTAGTCCCATAGAAGTACTCCCTGACCCCAAGTGAGTTACCATAGCTCCTATATAAGTACTCCTTGACCCCAAGTGAGTTACCCTAGCCTCTTTATATGTACTCTCTGACCGCAAGTGAGTTACCCAGTCCCTAATAAGTACTCCCTGACCCCAAGTGAGTTACCTTAGCCCTCAATAAGTACACCCTGGCTCCAAGTGAGTTACCCTGGTCCCATATAAGTACTCACAGACACCAAGTGAGTTACCCTAGTCCCATAGAAGTACTCCCTGACTACAAGTGAGTTACCATAGCCCCTTTATAAGTACTCCCTGACCCCAAGTGAGTTACTCTAGTCCCTTATAACAACTCCCTGACCCAAAGTGAGTTACCCTAGCCCGTTTATAAGTATTCCCTGACCCTAAGTGGGTTACCCTAGTCCCATATAAGTACTCTCAGACCACAACTGGGTTACCCTAGTCCCATAGAAGTACTCCCTGACCCCATGTGAGTTACCCTAGCCCTTAATAAGTACACCCTGGCCCCATGTGAGTTACCCTAGTCCCATAGAAGTACTCCCTGACCCCAAGTGAGTTACCATAGCTCCTATATAAGTACTCCCTGACCCCAAGTGAGTTACCCAGTCCCTAATAAGTACTCCCTGACCCCAAGTGATTTACCGTAGCCCTTAATAAGTACACCCTGGCCCCAAGTGAGTTACACTGGTCCCATATAAGTACTCACAGACACCAAGTGAGTTACCCTAGTCCCATAGATGTACTCCCTGACCCCAAGTGAGTTACCATATCACCTTTATAAGTACTACCTGACCCCAAGAGAGTTATCCTAGCCCCTTTATATGTACTCTCTGACCCCAAGTGAGTTACCCTAACCCCTATATAAGTACACCCTGACCTCAAGTGAGTTACCCTAGTACCTTATAACTACTCCCTGACCCAAAGTGAGTTACCTAACCCCTTTATATGTACTCCCTGACCCTAAGTGGGTTACGCTAGTCCCATATAAGTACTCCTAGACCCCAAGTGAGTTACCCTAGTCCCTTATAACTACTCCCTGACCCCAAGTGAGTTACCCTGGTCCAATATAAGTACTCCCAGACATCAAGTGAGTTAGCCTAGTCCAATATAAGTACTCCTTGACCCAAAGTGAGTTACCCTAACCCCTTTATAAGTACTCCCTGATACCAAGTGAATTACCCTAGTCCCATAGAAGTACTCCCTGACCCCAAGTGAGTTACCCTATCCCCTTTATATGCATTCCCTGACCCCAAGTCAGTTATCCAAGCCCCTTTATATGTACTCCCAGAGTACAAGTGAGTTACCCTAGTCCCTTATAACTACTCCCTGACCCTAAGTGAGTTACCCTACCCCCTTTATAAGTACTCCCAGACTCCAAGTGAGTTACTCTAGTCCCTTATAACTATTCCCTGACCCAAAGTCAGTTACCCTAGCCGGTTTATAAGTAATTTCTGACCCAAAGTGGGTACCCTAGTCCAATATAAGTACTCCCAGACAACAACTGGGTTACCCTAGTCCCAAATAAGTACTCCCTGACACCAAGTGAGTTACCCTAGTCCTATATAAGTACTCCCTGACCCCAAGTGAGTTACCCTAGTACCATATAAGTACTCCCTGACCCCAATTGAGTTACCCTAGTCCCATAGAAGTACTCCCTGACCCCAAGTGAGTTACCCTAGCCCCTATATAAGTATTCCCTGACCCCAAGTGAGTTATCCTAGCCCCTTTATATGTACTCTCTGACCGCAATAGAGTTACCCTAGTCCCATAGATGAACTCCCTGTCCTCCAAGTGAGTTACCATATCACCTTTATAAGTACTATCTGACCCCATGTGAGTTATCCTAGCCCCTTTATATGTACTCTCTGACCGCAAGTGAGCTACCCTAGTCCCATAGATGTACTCCCTGACCCCAAGTGAGTTACCATATCACCTTTACAAGTACTACCTGACCCCAAGTGAGTTACACTAGCCCCTTTATATGTACTCTCTGACCGCAAGTGAGTTACCCAGTCCCATAGAAGTACTCCCTGACCCCAAGTGAGTTACCCTAGCCCTTAATAAGTACACCCTGGCCCCAAGTGAGTTACCCTAGTCCCATAGAAATACTCCCTGACCCCAAGTGAGTTACCATAGCTCCTATATAAGTACTCCCTGACCCCAAGTGAGTTATCCTAGCCCCTTTATATGTACTCTCCGACCGCATGTGAGTTACCCTAGTCCCATAGAAGTACTCCCTGACCCCAAGTGAGTTACCATAGCTCCTATATAAGTACTCCTTGACCCCAAGTGAGTTACCCTAGCCTCTTTATATGTACTCTCTGACCGCAAGTGAGTTACCCAGTCCCTTATAAGTTCTCCCTGACCGCAAGTGAGTTACCCTAGCCCTTAATAAGTACACCCTGGCCCCAAGTGAGTAACCCTAGTCCCATAGAAGTACTCCCTGACCCCAAGTGAGTTACCATAGCTCCTATATAAGTACTCCCTGACCCCAAGTGAGTTATCCTAGCCCCTTTATATGTACTCTCCGACCGCATGTGAGTTACCCTAGTCCCATAGAAGTACTCCCTGACCCCAAGTGAGTTACCATAGCTCCTATATAAGTACTCCTTGACCCCAAGTGAGTTACCCTAGCCTCTTTATATGTACTCTCTGACCGCAAGTGAGTTACCCAGTCCCTTATAAGTACTCCTTGACCTAAAGCGAGTTACCCTAGCCCTTTTATAAGTACTCCCTGACCCCAAGTGAGTTACCCTAGTCCCATATAAGTACTCCCAGACCCCAAGTGAGTTACCCTAGTCCCATAGAAGTACTCCATGACTACAAGTGAGTTACCATAGCCCCTTTATAAGTACTCCCTCACCCCAAGTGAGTTACTCTAGTCTCTTATAACTACTCCCTGACCCAAAGTGAGTTACCCTAGTCCCATAGAAGTACTCCCTGACCCCAAGTGAGGTATCCTTGCCCCTTTATATGTACTCTCTGACCGCAAGTGAGTTACCCTAGTCCCTTATAAGTACTCCCTGACTCCAAGTGAGTTACCCTTGTCCCATAGTAGTACTCCCTGACCTCAAGTGAGTTACCATATCACCTTTATAAGTACTACCTGACCCCATGTTAGTTATCCTAGCCCCTTTATATGTACTCTCTGACCGCAAGTGAGTTATCCTAGCCGCTTAATGTGTACTCCCAGACCCCAAGTGAGTTACCCAGTCCCATAAAAATACTCCTTGACCCAAAGTGAGTTACCCTAGCCCTTAATAAGTACACCCTGGCCCCAAATGAGTTACCCTGGTCCCATATAAGTACTCACAGACACCAAGTGAGTTACCCTAGTCCCATAGAAGTACTCCCTGACCCCAAGTGAGTTACCCTAGCCCCTATATAAGTATTCCCTGACCCCAAGTGAGTTATCCTAGCCCAGTTATATGTACTCTCTGACCGCAATTGAGTTACCCTAGTCCCATAGATGTACTCCCTGACCCAAAGTGAGTTACCATATCACCTTTATTAGTACTACCTGACCCCAAGTAGTCATCCTACCCCCTTTATAAGTACTCCCTGACCCCAAGTGAGTTACCCTAGTCCCATATAAGTACTCCCAGACCCCAAGTGAGTTACCCTAGTCCCATAGAAGTACTCCCTGACTCCAAGTGAGGTATCCTTGCCCCTTTATATGTACTCTCTGACCGCAAGTGAGTTACCCTAGTCCCTTATAAGTACTCCCTGACTCCAAGTGAGTTACCCTTGTCCCATAGAAGTACTCCCTGACCTCAAGTGAGTTACCATATCACCTTTATAAGTACTACCTGACCCCATGTGAGTTATCCTAGCCCCTTTATATGTACTCTCTGACCGCAAGTGAGTTATCCTAGCCGCTTAATGTGTACTCCCAGACCCCAAGTGAGTTACCCAGTCCCATAAAAATACTCCTTGACCCAAAGTGAGTTACCCTAGCCCTTAATAAGTATACCCTGGCCCCAAATGAGTTACCCTGGTCCCATATAAGTACTCACAGACACCAAGTGAGTTAACCTAGTCCCATAGAAGTACTCCCTGACCCCAAGTGAGTTACCCTAGCCCCTATATAAGTATTCCCTGACCCCAAGTGAGTTATCCTAGCCCATTTATATGTACTCTCTGACCGCAATAGAGTTACCCTAGTCCCATAGATGTACTCCCTGACCCAAAGTGAGTTACCATATCACCTTTATTAGTACTACCTGACCCCAAGTAGTTATCCTACCCCCTTTATAAGTACTCCCTGACCCCAAGTGAGTTACCCTAGTCCCATATAAGTACTCCCAGACCCCAAGTGAGTTACCCTAGTCCCATAGAAGTACTCCCTGACTCCAAGTGAGGTATCCTTGCCCCTTTATATGTACTCTCTGACCGCATGTGAGTTACCCTAGTCCCTTATAAGTACTCCCTGACCCCAAATGAGTTACCCTAGTCCCATAGAATTACTCCCTGACCCCAAGTGAGTTACCATAGCCCCTATATAAGTACTCCCTGACCCCAAGTGAGTTATCCTATCCCCTTTATATGTACTCTCTGACCGCAAGTGAGTTACCCTAGTCCCATATAAGTACTTCTTGACCCCAACTGATTTACCCTAGTCCCATATAAGTGCTCCAAGGACCCAAGTGAGTTACCCTAGTCCCATAGAAGTACTCCCTGACTACAAGTGAGTTACCATAGCCCCTTTATATGTACTCCCTGACCCCAAGTGAGTTACTCTAGTCCCTTATAACTACTCCCTGACCCAAAGTGAGTTACCCTAGCCCGATTATAAGTAATCCCTGACCCTAAGTGAGTTACCCTAGTCCCAAATAAGTACTCCCTGACACCAAGTGAGTTACCCTAGTCCCATAGAAGTACTCCCTGACCCCAAGTGAGTTACCCTAGTCCCTTATAAGTACTCCCTGACCCCAAGTGAGTTACCCTAGTCCCATAGAAGTACTCCCTGACCCCAAGTGAGTTACCCTAGTCCCATAGAAGTACTCCCTGACCCCAAGTGAGTTACCATAGCCCTTATATAAGTACTCCCTGACCCCAAGTGAGTTATCCTTGCCCCTTTATATGTACTCTCTGACCGCAAGTGAGTTACCCTAGTCCCATATAAGTGCTCCAAGGACCCAAGTGAGTTACCAAAGCCCCTATATAAGTACTCCCTGACCCCAAGTGAGTTATCCTAGCCCCTTTATATGTACTCCCAGACTCCAAGTGAGTAACTCTAGTCCCTTATAAGTATTCCCTGACCCAAAGTGAGTTACCCTAGCCGGTTTATAAGTAATCCCTGACCCTAGTGGGTTACCCTAGTCCCAAATAAGTACTCCCAGACCACAACTGGGTAACCCTAGTCCCATAGAAGTACTCCCTGACCCCAAGTGAGGTATCCTTGCCCCTTTATATGTACTCTCTGACCGCAAGTGAGTTACCCTAGTCCCTTATAAGTACTCCCTGACTCCAAGTGAGTTACCCTAGTCCAATAGAAGTACTCCCTAACCCATGTGAGTTACCCTATCCCTTATATAAGTACTCCCTGACCCCAAGTGAGTTATTCTAGCCCCTTTATATGTACTCTCTGGCAGCAAGTGAGTTACCTTAGTCCCATAGAAGTACTCCCTAACCCCAAGTGAGTTACCCTAGTCCCTTATAAGTACTCCCTGACCCCAAGTGAGTTACCCTAGTCCCATAGAAGTACTCCCTGAGCCAAGTGAGTTACCATAGCCCCTATATAAGTACTCCCTGACCCCAAGTGAGTTATCCTAGCCCCTTTATATGTACTCTCTGACCGCAAGTGAGTTACCCTAGTCCCATATAAGTACTCCCTGATCCCAAGTGAGTTACCCTAGTGCCATAGAAGTACTCACTGACTACAAGTGAGTTACCATAGCCCCTTTATAAGTACTCCCTGACCCCAAGTGAGTTACTCTAGTCCCTTATAACTACTCCCTGACCCAAAGTGAGTTACCCTAGCCCGCTTATAAGTATTCCCTGACCCTAAGTGGGTTACCCTAGTCCCATATAAGTACTCCCAGAACACAACTGGGTTACCCTAGTCCCATAGAGGCACTTTCTGTCCCCAAGTGAGGTATCCTTGCCCCTTTATATGTACTCTCTGACCGCAAGTGAGTTACCCTAGTCCCTTATAAGTACTCCCTGACTCCTAGTGAGTTACCCTAGTCCCATAGAAGTACTTCCTGACCCCAAGTGAGTTACCCTAGCCCTTATATAAGTACTCCCTGACCCCAAGTGAGTTATCCTAGCCCCTTTATATGTACTCTCTGACCGCAAGTGAGTTACCCTAGTCCCATAGATGTACTCCCTGACCCCAAGTGAGTTACCATATCACCTTTATAAGTACTACCTGACCCCAAGTGAGTTACTCTAGTCCCTTATAAGTACTTCCTGACCCCATGTAAGTTACCCTACCCCCTTTATAAGTACTCCCTGACCCCAAGTGAGTTATCCTAACCCCTTTATATGTACTCCCAGTGTCCAAGTGAGTTACCCTAGTCCCTTGTAAGTACTTCCTGACCCCATGTGAGTTACCCTATCCCCTTTATAAGTACTCCCTGACCCCAAGTGAGTTATCCTAACCCCTTTATATGTACTCCTAGGGTCCAAGTGAGTTACCCTAGTCCCTTATAACTATTCCCCGACCCAAAGTGAGTTACCCTAGCCCCTTTATAAGTACTCCCTGACCCTAAGTGGGTTACGCTAGTCCCATATAAGTACTCCCAGACCACAAGTGAATTACCCTAGTTCAATAGAGGTACTCCCTGACCCCAAATTAGTCACCCTAGCCACTTTATATGTACTATCTGACCGCAAATGAGTTATCCTAGCCCCTTTATATGTACTCTCTGACCGCAAGTGAGTTATCCTAGCTGCTTAATATGTACTCCCAGACCCCAAGTGAGTTACCCAGTCCCATATAAGTACTCCTTGACCTAAAGCGAGTTACCCTAGCCCCTTTATAAGTACTCCCTGACCCCAAGTGAGTTACCCTAGTCCCATATAAGTACTCCCAGACCCCAAGTGAGTTACCCTAGTCCCATAGAAGTACTCCCTGACTACAAGTGAGTTACCATAGCCCCTTTATAAGTACTCCCTGACCCCAAGTGAGTTACTCTAGTCCCTTATAACTACTCCCTGACCCAAAGTGAGTTACCCAGTCCCTAATAAGTACTCCCTGACCCCAAGTGAGTTACCCTAGCCCTTAATAAGTACACCCTGGCTCCAAGTGAGTTACCCTAGTCCCATATAAGTGCTCCAAGGACCCAAGTGAGTTACCCTAGTCCCATAGAAGTACTCCCTGACTACAAGTGAGTTACCATAGCCCCTTTATATGTACTCCCTGACCCCAAGTGAGTTACTCTAGTCCCTTATAACTACGCCCTGACCCAAAGTGAGTTACCCTATCCCGTTTATAAGTAATCCCTGACCCTAAGTGAGTTATTCTAGCCCCTTTATATGTACTCTCTGGCAGCAAGTGAGTTACCTTAGTCCCATAGAAATACTCCCTGACCCCAAGTGAGTTACCCTAGTCCCTTATAAGTACTCCCTGACCCCAAGTGAGTTACCCTAGTCCCATAGAAGTACTCCCTGACCCAAGTGAGTTACCATAGCCCCTATATAAGTACTCCCTGACCCCAAGTGAGTTATCCTATCCCCTTTATATGTACTCTCTGACGGCAAGTGAGTTACCCTAGTCCCATATAAGTACTCCTTGATCCCAAGTGAGTTACCCTAGTGCCATAGAAGTACTCACTGACTACAAGTGAGTTACCATAGCCCCTTTTTAAGTACTCCCTGACCCCAAGTGAGTTAATCTAGTCCCTTATAACTACTCCCTGACCCAAAGTTAGTTACCCTAGCCCGCTTATAAGTATTCACTGACCCTAAGTGGGTTATCCTAGTCCCATATAAGTACTCCCAGAACACAACTGGGTTACCCTAGTCCCATAGAAGCACTTTCTGTCCCCAAGTGAGGTATCCTTGCCCCTTTATATGTACTCTCTGACCGCAAGTGAGTTACCCTAGTCCCTTATAAGTACTCCCTGACTCCAAGTGAGTTACCCTAGTCCCATAGAAGTACTCCCTGACCCCATGTGAGTTACCCTAGCCCTTATATAAGTACTCCCTGACCCCAAGTGAGTTATCCTAGCCCCTTTATATGTACTCTCTGACCGCTAGTGAGTTACCCTAGTCCCGTAGATGTACTCCCTGACCCCAAGTGAGTTACCATATCACCTTTATAAGTACTACCTGACCCCAAGTGAGTTACTCTAGTCCCTTATAAGTACTTCCTGACCCCATGTAAGTTATCCTATCCCCTTTATAAGTACTCCCTGACCCCAAGTGAGTTATCCTAACCCCTCTATATGTACTCCCAGTGTCCAAGTGAGTTACCCTAGTCCCTTGTAAGTACTTCCTGACCCCATGTGAGTTACCCTATCCCCTTTATAAGTACTCCCTGACCCCAAGTGAGTTATCCTAACCCCTTTATATGTACTCCTAGGGTCCAAGTGAGTTACCCTAGTCCCTTATAACTATTCCCCGACCCAAAGTGAGTTACCCTAGCCCCTTTATAAGTACTCCCTGACCCTAAGTGGGTTACGCTAGTCCCATATAAGTACTCCCAGACCACAAGTGAATTACCCTAGTTCAATAGAGGTACTCCCTGACCCCAAATTAGTCACCCTAGCCACTTTATATGTACTATCTGACCGCAAATGAGTTATCCTAGCCCCTTTATATGTACTCCCAGACTCCAAGTGAGTTACCATAGACCCTGTATAAGTACTCACAGACCCCAAGTGAGTTACCCTAGTCCTTTATAAGTACTCCCTGACACTAAGTGAGTTACCCTAGCCACTTTATAAGTACTCCCTGACCCCAAGTGAGTTATACTAGCCCGTTTATATGTACGCTCTGACCGTAAGTGAGTTATCCTAGCCGCTTTATATGTACTCCCAGACCCCAAGCGAGTTACCCTAGCCCTTAATAAGTACACCCTGGCCCCAAGTGAGTTACCCTGGTCCCATAGAAGTACTCCCTGACCCCAAGTGAGTTACCCTAGCCCCTATATAAATATTCCCTGACCCCAACTGAGTTATCCTAGCCCCTTTATATGTACTCTCTGACCCCAAGTGAGTTACCATATCACCTTTATAAGTACTACCTGACCCCAAGTAAGTTATCAAAGCCCCTTTATATGTACTCTCTGACCGCAAGTGAGTTACACTAGTCCCATAGATGTACTCCATGACCCCATGTGAGTTACCATAGCCCCTTTATAAGTACTCCCTGACCCCAAGTGAGTTATCCTAGCCGCTTTATATGTACTCCCAGACCCCAAGTGAGTTACCCAGTCCCATATAAGTACTCCTTGACCCAAAGTGAGTTACCCTAGCCCCTTTATAAGTACTCCCTGACCCCAAGTGAGTTACCCTAGTCCCATATAAGTACTCCCAGACCGCAAGTGAGTTACCCTAGTCCCATAGATGTACTCCATGACCCCATGTGAGTTACCATAGCCCCTTTATAAGTACTCCCTGACCCCAAGTGAGTTATACTAGCCGCTTTATATGTACTCCCAGACCACAAGTGAGTTACCCAGTCCCTTATAAGTACTCCCTGACCCCAAGTGAGTTACCCTAGCCCTTAATAAGTACACCCTGGCCCCAAGTGAGTTACCCTAGTCCCATAGAAGTACTCCCTGACCCCAAGTGAGTTACTCTAGTCATTTATAACAACTCCCTGATCCATAGTGAGTTACCCTAGCCCGTTTATAAGTAATCCCTGACCATAATTGGGTTACCCTAGTCCCATATAACTACTCCCAGACCACAACTGGGTTACCCTAGTCCCATAGAAGTACTCCCTGACCCCAAGTGAGGTATCCTTGCCCCTTTATATGTACTCTCTGACCGCAAGTGAGTTACCCTAGTCCCTTATAAGTACTCCCTGACTCCAAGTGAGTTACCCTAGTCCCATAGAAGTACTCCCTGACCCCAAGTGAGTTACCCTATCCCTTATATAAGTACTCCCTGGCCCCAAGTGAGTTAACCTAGCCCCTTTATATGTACTCTCTGACAGCACGTGAGTTACCCTAGTCCCATATACGTACTCCCTATCCCCAACTGATTTACCCTAGCCCCATATAAGTGCTCCAATAACCCAATTGAGTTACCCTAGTCCCATAGAAGTACTCTCTGACCCCAAGTGAGTTACCCTAACCCCTATATAAGTACTCCCTGACCCCAAGTGAGTTACCCAAGCCCTTAATAAGTACACCCTGGCCCCAAGTGAGTTACCCTAGCCCCTTTATAAGTACTCCCTGACCCCAAGTGAGTTATCCTAGCCCCTTTATATGTACTTCCAAACCCCAAGTGAGTTACCCTAGTCCCTTATAACTACTCCCTGACCCTAAGTGATTTACCCAAGTCCCATATAAGTACTACCTGACCACAAGTGAGTTACCCTAGCCCCTATATAAGTACTCCCTGACCCCAAGTGAGTTATCCTAGCCCCTTTATACGTACTCTCTGACCGCAAGTGAGTTACCCAGTCCCTTATAAGTACTCCTTGACCTAAAGCGAGTTACCCTAGCCCTTTTATAAGTACTCCCTGACCCCAAGTGAGTTACCCTAGTCCCATATAAGTACTCCCAGACCCCAAGTGAGTTACCCTAGTCCCATAGAAGTACTCCATGACTACAAGTGAGTTACCATAGCCCCTTTATAAGTACTCCCTCACCCCAAGTGAGTTACTCTAGTCTCTTATAACTACTCCCTGACCCAAAGTGAGTTACCTTACCCTAGTCCCATAGAAGTACTCCCTGACCCCAAGTGAGGTATCCTTGCCCCTTTATATGTACTCTCTGACCGCAAGTGAGTTACCCTAGTCCCTTATAAGTACTCCCTGACTCCAAGTGAGTTACCCTTGTCCCATAGAAGTACTCCCTGACCTCAAGTGAGTTACCATATCACCTTTATAAGTACTACCTGACCCCATGTGAGTTATCCTAGCCCCTTTATATGTACTCTCTGACCGCAAGTGAGTTATCCTAGCCGCTTAATGTGTACTCCCAGACCCCAAGTGAGTTACCCAGTCCCATAAAAATACTCCTTGACCCAAAGTGAGTTACCCTAGCCCTTAATAAGTACACCCTGGCCCCAAATGAGTTACCCTGGTCCCATATAAGTACTCACAGACACCAAGTGAGTTACCCTAGTCCCATAGAAGTACTCCCTGACCCCAAGTGAGTTACCCTAGCCCCTATATAAGTATTCCCTGACCCCAAGTGAGTTATCCTAGCCCAGTTATATGTACTCTCTGACCGCAATAGAGTTACCCTAGTCCCATAGATGTACTCCCTGACCCAAAGTGAGTTACCATATCACCTTTATTAGTACTACCTGACCCCAAGTAGTTATCCTACCACCCCTTTATAAGTACTCCCTGACCCCAAGTGAGTTACCCTAGTCCCATATAAGTACTCCCAGACCCCAAGTGAGTTACCCTAGTCCCATAGAAGTACTCCCTGACTCCAAGTGAGGTATCCTTGCCCCTTTATATGTACTCTCTGACCGCAAGTGAGTTACCCTAGTCCCTTATAAGTACTCCCTGACTCCAAGTGAGTTACCCTTGTCCCATAGAAGTACTCCCTGACCTCAAGTGAGTTACCATATCACCTTTATAAGTACTACCTGACCCCATGTGAGTTATCCTAGCCCCTTTATATGTACTCTCTGACCGCAAGTGAGTTATCCTAGCCGCTTAATGTGTACTCCCAGACCCCAAGTGAGTTACCCAGTCCCATAAAAATACTCCTTGACCCAAAGTGAGTTACCCTAGCCCTTAATAAGTACACCCTGGCCCCAAATGAGTTACCCTGGTCCCATATAAGTACTCACAGACACCAAGTGAGTTAACCTAGTCCCATAGAAGTACTCCCTGACCCCAAGTGAGTTACCCTAGCCCCTATATAAGTATTCCCTGACCCCAAGTGAGTTATCCTAGCCCATTTATATGTACTCTCTGACCGCAATAGAGTTACCCTAGTCCCATAGATGTACTCCCTGACCCAAAGTGAGTTACCATATCACCTTTATTAGTACTACCTGACCCCAAGTAGTTATCCTACCCCCTTTATAAGTACTCCCTGACCCCAAGTGAGTTACCCTAGTCCCATATAAGCACTCCCAGACCCCAAGTGAGTTACCCTAGTCCCATAGAAGTACTCCCTGACTCCAAGTGAGGTATCCTTGCCCCTTTATATGTACTCTCTGACCGCAAGTGAGTTACCCTAGTCCCTTATAAGTACTCCCTGACTCCAAGTGAGTTATCCTTGTCCCATAGAAGTACTCCCTGACCTCAAGTGAGTTACCATATCACCTTTATAAGTACTACCTGACCCCATGTGAGTTATCCTAGCCCCTTTATATGTACTCTCTGACCGCAAGTGAGTTATCCTAGCCGCTTAATGTGTACTCCCAGACCCCAAGTGAGTTACCCAGTCCCATAAAAATACTCCTTGACCCAAAGTGAGTTACCCTAGCCCTTAATAAGTACACCCTGGCCCCAAATGAGTTACCCTGGTCCCATATAAGTACTCACAGACACCAAGTGAGTTAACCTAGTCCCATAGAAGTACTCCCTGACCCCAAGTGAGTTACCCTAGCCCCTATATAAGTATTCCCTGACCCCAAGTGAGTTATCCTAGCCCATTTATATGTACTCTCTGACCGCAATAGAGTTACCCTAGTCCCATAGATGTACTCCCTGACCCAAAGTGAGTTACCATATCACCTTTATTAGTACTACCTGACCCCAAGTAGTTATCCTACCCCCTTTATAAGTACTGCCTGACCCCAAGTGAGTTACCCTAGTCCCATATAAGTACTCCCAGACCCCAAGTGAGTTACCCTAGTCCCATAGAAGTACTCCCTGACTCCAAGTGAGTTACCCGAGCCCCTATATAAGTACTCCCTGACCCCAAGTAAGTTATCAAAGCCCCTTTATATGTGCTCTCTGACCGCAAGTGAGTTACCCTGGTCCCATAGATGTACTCCATGACCCCATGTGAGTTACCATAGCCCCTTTATATGTACTCTGACTGCAAGTGAGTTATCCTACCCGCTTTATAATTACTCCCAGACCACAAGTGAGTTACCCAGTCCCTTATAAGTACTCCCTGACCCCAAGTGAGTTACCCTAGCCCCTTTATAAGTACTCCCTGACCCCAAGTGAGTTATCCTAGCCCCTTTATATGTACTTCCAGACCCCAAGTGAGTTACCCTAGTCCCTTATAACTACTCCCTGACCCTAAGTGATTTACCCTAGTCCCACAGAAGTACTCCCTGACCCCAAGTGAGTTACCCTAGCCTCTATATAATTACTCCCTAATCCCAAGTGAGTTATCCTAGCCCCTTCATATGTACTCTCTGACCGCAAGTGAGTTACCCTAGTCCCACAGAAGTACTCCCTGACCTCAAGTGAGTTACCATAGCCCCTTTATAAGTACTCCCTGACCCCAAGTGAGTTACCATATCACCTTTATAATTACTACCTGACCCCAAGTGAGTTATCCTAGCCCCTTTATATGTACTCTCTGACCGCAAGTGAGTTATCCTAGCCGCTTAAGGGGATGCATTGAGCGAATCAAACCCTCATTCAAATTTATCTTCCAAACTATTAGGAATATGAACTTTTTTGTAGAGATTAAATTTACTCTTTTGAATGTACTGAATCGCGATAAAAACTCGGTTTCTCAAAATTATAAAAAATAATTTTCATAAAAATTATGAATACTTATATTTTTGTTGGTCATAATAATATTGAAAATTAGGCCTTGTAGCGCGCTAAAGAAAAGTTCTATGACTAATTTGAGACCAAGAAGAAAGAAATATACCTAAAAATGTGGAAGATTTTTTTGAAAAACTAAATTAGCTATTGAAAGACCAGTTTTACACTGTTTTACCGACGGAGAAGTTTCACAGTGCGTTAGACAAGGACAGGCCTATTAGCTCTCCTCGCTTTAGAAGGGGTACCCACTCTCTCCCCACCATTCCCCGCTAACAAACGAACTCTCCTACACACAGCAATGTGGCTGGCTAACGCTGCCTGTCGGTGTGAATTCATAGCGTAATGCAAGAATAAATAATTATTTCTATGTTTTAGGGTTAGGTTTTCGCAAATCCGACCTTGTATCGCCCTTCGATATCATTTTAGGAGGCTACAGTAAAATTTTCAAAATATTTTGTCATCTACCAGTCTCAAAAAACTTGAATTAGTTGACTAAAGCGTGGCTGGTAGCAGCCGACGCTGATCACTAAGTTGTGCAGCGCATCAGCGTCGGCTGCTACGAGTCACGCTTTCGTCAACTAATTCAAGTTTTTTGAGACTTGTAGATGACAAAATACTTTGAAAATTTTACTGTAGCCTCCTAAAATGATATCGAAGGGCGATACAAGGTCGGATTTGCGAAATCCTAACCCTAAAACCTAGAAATAATTATTTATTCTTGCATTACGCTATGAATTCACACCGACTGGCAGCGTCAGCTAGCCACATTGCTTTGTGTAGGAGAGTTCGTTTGTGTAGCGGGGAATGGTGGGGAGAGAGTGGGTACCCCTTCTAAAGCGAGGAGAGCTAATAGGCCTGTCCTTGTCTAACGCACTGTGAAACTTCTCCGTCGGTGAAACAGTGTAAAACTTGTCTTTCAATAGCTAATATAGTTTTTCAAAAAAATCTTTCACATTTTTAGGTATATTTCTTTCTTCTTGGTCTCAAATTAGTCATAGAACTTTTCTTTAGCGCGCTACAAGGCCTAATTTTCAATATTATTATGACCAACAAAAATATAAGTATTCATAATTTTTATGAAAATTATTTTTTATAATTTTGAGAAACCGAGTTTGTAGCGCGCTTCAGTACAGTCAAAAGAGTAAATTTAATCTCTACAAAAAAGTTCATATTCCTAATAATTTGGAAGATAAAATTGAATGAGTTTTTGAGTCGCTCAATGCATCCCCTTAATATGTACACCCAGACCACAAGTGAGTTACCCAGTACCTTATAAGTACTCCCTGACCCCAAGTGAGTTACCCAAGCCCTTAATAAGTACACCCTGGCCCCAAGTGAGTTACCCTAGCCCCTTTATAAGTACTCCCTGACCCCAAGTGAGTTATCCTAGCCCCTTTATATGTACTTCTAGACCCCAAGTGAGTTACCCTAGTCCCTTATAACTACTCCCTGACCCTAAGTGATTTACCCAAGTCCCATATAAGTACTACCTGACCACAAGTGAGTTACCCTAGCCCCTATATAAGTACTCCATGACCCCAAGTGAGTTATCCTAGCCCCTTTATACGTACTCTCTGACCACAAGTGTGTTACCCTAGTCCCATAGAAGTACTCCCTGACCCCAAGTGAGTTACCATATCCCCTATATAAGTACTCCCTTACCCCAAGCGAGTTATCCTTGCCCCTTTATATGTACTCTCTGACAGCACGTGAGTTACCCTAGTCCCATATAAGTACTCCCTATCCCCAACTGATTTACCCTAGCCCCTTTATATGTACTCTCTGGCAGCAAGTGAGTTACCCTAGTCCCATAGAAGTACTCTCTGACCCCAAGTGAGTTACCCTAACCCCTATATAAGTACACCCTGACCTCAAGTGAGTTACCCTAGTACCTTATAACTACTCCCTGACCCAAAGTGAGTTACCTAACCCCTATATATGTACTCCCTGACCCTAAGTGGGTTACGCTAGTCCCATATAAGTACTCCTAGACCCCAAGTGAGTTACCCTAGTCCCTTATAACTACTCCCTGACCCCAAGTGAGTTACCCTGGTCCCATATAAGTACTCCCAGACATCAAGTGAGTTAGCCTAGTCCCATATAAGTACTCCCTGACCCCAAGTGAGTTACCCTAGTACCATATAAGTACTCCCTGACCCTAATTGAGTTACCCTAGTCCCAAATAAGTACTCCCTGACTACAAGTGAGTTATCATAGCCCCTATATAAGTACTCCCTGACCCCAAGTGAGTTATCCTAGTCCCATAGAAGTACTCCCTGACCCCAAGTGAGTTACCCTATCCCCTTTATATGCATTCCCTGACCACAAGTCAGTTATCCAAGCCCCTTTATATGTACTCCCAGAGTAGAAGTGAGTTACCCTAGTCCCTTATAACCACTCCCTGACCCTAAGTGAGTTACCCTACCCCCTTTATAAGTACTCCCTGACCCTAAGTGAGTTACCCTAGTCCCAAATAAGTACTCCCTGACACCAAGTGAGTTACCCTAGTCCCATATAAGGACTCCCTGACCCCAAGTGAGTTACCCTAGTACCATATAAGTACTCCCTGACCCTAATTGAGTTACCCTAGTCCCATATAAGTACTCCCTGACTACAAGTGAGTTATCATAGCCCCTATATAAGTACTCCCTGTCCCCAAGTGAGTTATCCTAGCCCCTTTATATGTACTCCCAGACTCCAAGTGAGTTACTCTAGTCCCTTATAACTATTCCCTGACCCAAAGTCAGTTACCCTAGCCGGTTTATAAGTAATTTCTGACCCTAAGTGAGTACCCTAGTCCAATATAAGTACTCCCAGACCACAACTGGGTTACCCTAGTCCCATAGAAGTACTCCCTGACCCCATGTGAGGTATCCTTGCCCCTTTATATGTACTCTCTGACCGCGAGTGAGTTACCCTAGTCCCTTATAAGTACTCCCTGACTCCATGTAAGTTACCCTAGTCCAATAGAAGTACTCCCTAACCCAAGTGAATTACCCTATCCCTTATATAAGTACTCCCTGAACCCAAGTGAGTTATTCTAGCCCCTTCATATGTACTCTCTGGCCGCAAGTGAGTTACCCTAGTCCCATAGAAATACTCCCTGACCCCAAGTGAGGTATCCTTGCCCCTTTATATGTACTCTCTGACCGCAAGTGAGTTACCCTAGTCCCTGATAAGTACTCTCTGACTCCAAGTGAGTTACCCTAGTCCAATATAAGTACTCCCAGACCACAACTGGGTTACCCTAGTCCCAAATAAGTACTCCCTGACTACAAGTGAGTTATCATAGCCCCTATATAAGTACTCCCTGACCCCAAGTGAGTTATCCTAGTCCCATAGAAGTACTCCCTGACCCCAAGTGAGTTACCCTATCCCCTTTATATGCATTCCCTGACCACAAGTCAGTTATCCAAGCCCCTTTATATGTACTCCCAGAGTAGAAGTGAGTTACCCTAGTCCCTTATAACCACTCCCTGACCCTAAGTGAGTTACCCTACCCCCTTTATAAGTACTCCCTGACCCTAAGTGAGTTACCCTAGTCCCAAATAAGTACTCCCTGACACCAAGTGAGTTACCCTAGTCCCATATAAGGACTCCCTGACCCCAAGTGAGTTACCCTAGTACCATATAAGTACTCCCTGACCCTAATTGAGTTACCCTAGTCCCATATAAGTACTCCCTGACTACAAGTGAGTTATCATAGCCCCTATATAAGTACTCCCTGTCCCCAAGTGAGTTATCCTAGCCCCTTTATATGTACTCCCAGACTCCAAGTGAGTTACTCTAGTCCCTTATAACTATTCCCTGCCCCAAAGTCAGTTACCCTAGCCGGTTTATAAGTAATTTCTGACCCTAAGTGAGTACCCTAGTCCAATATAAGTACTCCCAGACCACAACTGGGTTACCCTAGTCCCATAGAAGTACTCCCTGACCCCATGTGAGGTATCCTTGCCCCTTTATATGTACTCTCTGACCGCGAGTGAGTTACCCTAGTCCCTTATAAGTACTCCCTGACTCCATGTAAGTTACCCTAGTCCAATAGAAGTACTCCCTGAGCCAAGTGAGTTACCATAGCCCCTATATAAGTACTCCCTGACCCCAAGTGAGTTATCCTAGCCCCTTTATATGTACTCTCTGACCGCAAGTGAGTTACCCTAGTCCCATATAAGTACTCCCTGATCCCAAGTGAGTTACCCTAGTGCCATAGAAGTACTCACTGACTACAAGTGAGTTACCATAGCCCCTTTATAAGTACTCCCTGACCCCAAGTGAGTTACTCTAGTCCCTTATAACTACTCCCTGACCCAAAGTGAGTTACCCTAGCCCGCTTATAAGTATTCCCTGACCCTAAGTGGGTTACCCTAGTCCCATATAAGTACTCCCAGAACACAACTGGGTTACCCTAGTCCCATAGAGGCACTTTCTGTCCCCAAGTGAGGTATCCTTGCCCCTTTATATGTACTCTCTGACCGCAAGTGAGTTACCCTAGTCCCTTATAAGTACTCCCTGACTCCTAGTGAGTTACCCTAGTCCCATAGAAGTACTTCCTGACCCCAAGTGAGTTACCCTAGCCCTTATATAAGTACTCCCTGACCCCAAGTGAGTTATCCTAGCCCCTTTATATGTACTCTCTGACCGCAAGTGAGTTACCCTAGTCCCATAGATGTACTCCCTGACCCCAAGTGAGTTACCATATCACCTTTATAAGTACTACCTGACCCCAAGTGAGTTACTCTAGTCCCTTATAAGTACTTCCTGACCCCATGTAAGTTACCCTATCCCCTTTATAAGTACTCCCTGACCCCAAGTGAGTTATCCTAACCCCTTTATATGTACTCCCAGTGTCCAAGTGAGTTACCCTAGTCCCTTGTAAGTACTTCCTGACCCCATGTGAGTTACCCTATCCCCTTTATAAGTACTCCCTGAACCCCAAGTGAGTTATCCTAACCCCTTTATATGTACTCCTAGGGTCCAAGTGAGTTACCCTAGTCCCTTATAACTATTCCCCGACCCAAAGTGAGTTACCCTAGCCCCTTTATAAGTACTCCCTGACCCTAAGTGGGTTACGCTAGTCCCATATAAGTACTCCCAGACCACAAGTGAATTACCCTAGTTCAATAGAGGTACTCCCTGACCCCAAATTAGTCACCCTAGCCACTTTATATGTACTCTCTGACCGCAAGTGAGTTATCCTAACCCCTTTATATGTACTCCCAGACTCCAAGTGAGTTACCATAGACCCTGTATAAGTACTCACAGACCCCAAGTGAGTTACCCTAGCCACTTTATAAGTACTCCCTGACCCCAAGTGAGTTATACTAGCCCGTTTATATGTACGCTCTGACCGTAAGTGAGTTATCCTAGCCGCTTTATATGTACTCCCAGACCCCAAGCGAGTTACCCTAGCCCTTAATAAGTACACCCTGGCCCCAAGTGAGTTACCCTGGTCCCATATAAATACTCACAGACACCAAGTGAGTTACCCTAGTCCCATAGAAGTACTCCCTGGCCCCAAGTGAGTTAACCTAGCCCCTTTATATGTACTCTCTGACCACAAGTGAGTTACCCTAGTCCCATAGATGTACTCCCTGACCCCAAGTGAGTTACCATATCCCCTATATAAGTACTCCCTTACCCCAAGCGAGTTATCCTTGCCCCTTTATATGTACTCTCTGACAGCACGTGAGTTACCCTAGTCCCATATAAGTACTCCCTGTCCCCAACTGATTTACCCTAGCCCCATATAAGTGCTCCAATAACCCAATTGAGTTACCCTAGTCCCATAGAAGTACTCTCTGACCCCAAGTTAGTTACCCTAACCCCTATATAAGTACTCCCTGACCCCAAGTGAGTTACCCAAGCCCTTAATAAGTACACCCTGGCCCCAAGTGAGTTACCCTAGCCCCTTTATAAGTACTCCCTGACCCCAAGTGAATTATCCTAGCCCCTTTATATGTACTTCCAAACCCCAAGTGAGTTACCCTAGTCCCTTATAACTACTCCCTGACCCTAAGTGATTTACCCAAGTCCCATAGAAGTACTACCTGACCACAAGTGAGTTACCCTAGCCCCTATATAAGTACTCCCTGACCCCAAGTGAGTTATCCTAGCCCCTTTATACGTACTCTCTGACCACAAGTGTGTTACCCTAGTCCCATAGAAGTACTCCCTGACCCCAAGTGAGTTACCATATCCCCTTTATAAGTACTCCCTTACCCCAAGTGAGTTATCCTAGCCCCTTTATATGTACTCTCTGACCGCAAGTGAGTTATCCTAGCTGCTTAATATGTACTCCCAGACCCCAAGTGAGTTACCCAGTCCCATATAAGTACTCCTTGACCTAAAGCGAGTTACCCTAGCCCCTTTATAAGTACTCCCTGACCCCAAGTGAGTTACCCTAGTCCCATATAAGTACTCCCAGACCCCAAGTGAGTTACCCTAGTCCCATAGAAGTACTCCCTGACTACAAGTGAGTTACCATAGCCCCTTTATAAGTACTCCCTGACCCCAAGTGAGTTACTCTAGTCCCTTATAACTACTCCCTGACCCAAAGTGAGTTACCCAGTCCCTAATAAGTACTCCCTGACCCCAAGTGAGTTACCCTAGCCCTTAATAAGTACACCCTGGCTCCAAGTGAGTTACCCTAGTCCCATATAAGTGCTCCAAGGACCCAAGTGAGTTACCCTAGTCCCATAGAAGTACTCCCTGACTACAAGTGAGTTACCATAGCCCCTTTATATGTACTCCCTGACCCCAAGTGAGTTACTCTAGTCCCTTATAACTACGCCCTGACCCAAAGTGAGTTACCCTATCCCGTTTATAAGTAATCCCTGACCCTAAGTGAGTTATTCTAGCCCCTTTATATGTACTCTCTGGCAGCAAGTGAGTTACCTTAGTCCCATAGAAATACTCCCTGACCCCAAGTGAGTTACCCTAGTCCCTTATAAGTACTCCCTGACCCCAAGTGAGTTACCCTAGTCCCATAGAAGTACTCCCTGACCCAAGTGAGTTACCATAGCCCCTATATAAGTACTCCCTGACCCCAAGTGAGTTATCCTAGCCCCTTTATATGTACTCTCTGACGGCAAGTGAGTTACCCTAGTCCCATATAAGTACTCCTTGATCCCAAGTGAGTTACCCTAGTGCCATAGAAGTACTCACTGACTACAAGTGAGTTACCATAGCCCCTTTTTAAGTACTCCCTGACCCCAAGTGAGTTACTCTAGTCCCTTATAACTACTCCCTGACCCAAAGTTAGTTACCCTAGCCCGCTTATAAGTATTCACTGACCCTAAGTGGGTTATCCTAGTCCCATATAAGTACTCCCAGAACACAACTGGGTTACCCTAGTCCCATAGAAGCACTTTCTGTCCCCAAGTGAGGTATCCTTGCCCCTTTATATGTACTCTCTGACCGCAAGTGAGTTACCCTAATCCCTTATAAGTACTCCCTGACTCCAAGTGAGTTACCCTAGTCCCATAGAAGTACTCCCTGACCCCATGTGAGTTACCCTAGCCCTTATATAAGTACTCCCTGACCCCAAGTGAGTTATCCTAGCCCCTTTATATGTACTCTCTGACCGCTAGTGAGTTACCCTAGTCCCGTAGATGTACTCCCTGACCCCAAGTGAGTTACCATATCACCTTTATAAGTACTACCTGACCCCAAGTGAGTTACTCTAGTCCCTTATAAGTACTTCCTGACCCCATGTAAGTTATCCTATCCCCTTTATAAGTACTCCCTGACCCCAAGTGAGTTATCCTAACCCCTCTATATGTACTCCCAGTGTCCAAGTGAGTTACCCTAGTCCCTTGTAAGTACTTCCTGACCCCATGTGAGTTACCCTATCCCCTTTATAAGTACTCCCTGACCCCAAGTGAGTTATCCTAACCCCTTTATATGTACTCCTAGGGTCCAAGTGAGTTACCCTAGTCCCTTATAACTATTCCCCGACCCAAAGTGAATTACCCTAGCCCCTTTATAAGTACTCCCTGACCCTAAGTGGGTTACGCTAGTCCCATATAAGTACTCCCAGACCACAAGTGAATTACCCTAGTTCAATAGAGGTACTCCCTGACCCCAAATTAGTCACCCTAGCCACTTTATATGTACTATCTGACCGCAAGTGAGTTATCCTAGCCCCTTTATATGTACTCCCAGACTCCAAGTGAGTTACCATAGACCCTGTATAAGTACTCACAGACCCCAAGTGAGTTACCCTAGTCCTTTATAAGTACTCCCTGACACTAAGTGAGTTACCCTAGCCACTTTATAAGTACTCCCTGACCCCAAGTGAGTTATACTAGCCCGTTTATATGTACGCTCTGACCGTAAGTGAGTTATCCTAGCCGCTTTATATGTACTCCCAGACCCCAAGCGAGTTACCCTAGCCCTTAATAAGTACACCCTGGCCCCAAGTGAGTTACCCTGGTCCCATAGAAGTACTCCCTGACCCCAAGTGAGTTACCCTAGCCCCTATATAAATATTCCCTGACCCCAACTGAGTTATCCTAGCCCCTTTATATGTACTCTCTGACCCCAAGTGAGTTACCATATCACCTTTATAAGTACTACCTGACCCCAAGTAAGTTATCAAAGCCCCTTTATATGTACTCTCTGACCGCAAGTGAGTTACACTAGTCCCATAGATGTACTCCATGACCCCATGTGAGTTACCATAGCCCCTTTATAAGTACTCCCTGACCCCAAGTGAGTTATCCTAGCCGCTTTATATGTACTCCCAGACCCCAAGTGAGTTACCCAGTCCCATATAAGTACTCCTTGACCCAAAGTGAGTTACCCTAGCCCCTTTATAAGTACTCCCTGACCCCAAGTGAGTTACCCTAGTCCCATATAAGTACTCCCAGACCGCAAGTGAGTTACCCTAGTCCCATAGATGTACTCCATGACCCCATGTGAGTTACCATAGCCCCTTTATAAGTACTCCCTGACCCCAAGTGAGTTATACTAGCCGCTTTATATGTACTCCCAGACCACAAGTGAGTTACCCAGTCCCTTATTAGTACTCCCTGACCCCAAGTGAGTTACCCTAGCCCTTAATAAGTACACCCTGGCCCCAAGTGAGTTACCCTAGTCCCATAGAAGTACTCCCTGACCCCAAGTGAGTTACTCTAGTCATTTATAACAACTCCCTGATCCATAGTGAGTTACCCTAGCCCGTTTATAAGTAATCCCTGACCATAATTGGGTTACCCTAGTCCCATATAACTACTCCCAGACCACAACTGGGTTACCCTAGTCCCATAGAAGTACTCCCTGACCCCAAGTGAGGTATCCTTGCCCCTTTATATGTACTCTCTGACCGCAAGTGAGTTACCCTAGTCCCTTATAAGTACTCCCTGACTCCAAGTGAGTTACCCTAGTCCCATAGAAGTACTCCCTGGCCCCAAGTGAGTTAACCTAGCCCCTTTATATGTACTCTCTGACCACAAGTGAGTTACCCTAGTCCCATAGATGTACTCCCTGACCCCAAGTGAGTTACCATATCCCCTATATAAGTACTCCCTTACCCCAAGCGAGTTATCCTTGCCCCTTTATATGTACTCTCTGACAGCACGTGAGTTACCCTAGTCCCATATACGTACTCCCTATCCCCAACTGATTTACCCTAGCCCCATATAAGTGCTCCAATAACCCAATTGAGTTACCCTAGTCCCATAGAAGTACTCTCTGACCCCAAGTGAGTTACCCTAACCCCTATATAAGTACTCCCTGACCCCAAGTGAGTTATCCTAGCCCCTTTATACGTACTCTCTGACCGCAAGTGAGTTACCCAGTCCCTTATAAGTACTCCTTGACCTAAAGCGAGTTACCCTAGCCCTTTTATAAGTACTCCCTGACCCCAAGTGAGTTACCCTAGTCCCATATAAGTACTCCCAGACCCCAAGTGAGTTACCCTAGTCCCATAGAAGTACTCCATGACTACAAGTGAGTTAACATAGCCCCTTTATAAGTACTCCCTCACCCCAAGTGAGTTACTCTAGTCTCTTATAACTACTCCCTGACCCAAAGTGAGTTACCCTAGTCCCATAGAAGTACTCCCTGACCCCAAGTGAGGTATCCTTGCCCCTTTATATGTACTCTCTGACCGCAAGTGAGTTACCCTAGTCCCTTATAAGTACTCCCTGACTCCAAGTGAGTTACCCTTGTCCCATAGAAGTACTCCCTGACCTCAAGTGAGTTACCATATCACCTTTATAAGTACTACCTGACCCCATGTGAGTTATCCTAACCCCTTTATATGTACTCTCTGACCGCAAGTGAGTTATCCTAGCCGCTTAATGTGTACTCCCAGACCCCAAGTGAGTTACCCAGTCCCATAAAAATACTCCTTGACCCAAAGTGAGTTACCCTAGCCCTTAATAAGTACACCCTGGCCCCAAATGAGTTACCCTGGTCCCATATAAGTACTCACAGACACCAAGTGAGTTACCCTAGTCCCATAGAAGTACTCCCTGACCCCAAGTGAGTTACCCTAGCCCCTATATAAGTATTCCCTGACCCCAAGTGAGTTATCCTAGCCCAGTTATATGTACTCTCTGACCGCAATAGAGTTACCCTAGTCCCATAGATGTACCCCCTGACCCAAAGTGAGTTACCATATCACCTTTATTAGTACTACCTGACCCCAAGTAGTTATCCTACCCCCTTTATAAGTACTCCCTGACCCCAAGTGAGTTACCCTAGTCCCATATAAGTACTCCCAGACCCCAAGTGAGTTACCCTAGTCCCATAGAAGTACTCCCTGACTCCAAGTGAGGTATCCTTGCCCCTTTATATGTACTCTCTGACCGCAAGTGAGTTACCCTAGTCCCTTATAAGTACTCCCTGACTCCAAGTGAGTTACCCTTGTCCCATAGAAGTACTCCCTGACCTCAAGTGAGTTACCATATCACCTTTATAAGTACTACCTGACCCCATGTGAGTTATCCTAGCCCCTTTATATGTAATCTCTGACCGCAAGTGAGTTATCCTAGCCGCTTAATGTGTACTCCCAGACCCCAAGTGAGTTACCCAGTCCCATAAAAATACTCCTTGACCCAAAGTGAGTTACCCTAGCCCTTAATAAGTACACCCTGGCCCCAAATGAGTTACCCTGGTCCCATATAAGTACTCACAGACACCAAGTGAGTTAACCTAGTCCCATAGAAGTACTCCCTGACCCCAAGTGAGTTACCCTAGCCCCTATATAAGTATTCCCTGACCCCAAGTGAGTTATCCTAGCCCAGTTATATGTACTCTCTGACCGCAATAGAGTTACCCTAGTCCCATAGATGTACTCCCTGACCCAAAGTGAGTTACCATATCACCTTTATTAGTACTACCTGACCCCAAGTAGTTATCCTACCCCCTTTATAAGTACTCCCTGACCCCAAGTGAGTTACCCTAGTCCCATATAAGTACTCCCAGACCCCAAGTGAGTTACCCTAGTCCCATAGAAGTACTCCCTGACTCCAAGTGAGGTATCCTTGCCCCTTTATATGTACTCTCTGACCGCAAGTGAGTTACCCTAGTCCCTTATAAGTACTCCCTGACTCCAAGTGAGTTACCCTTGTCCCATAGAAGTACTCCCTGACCTCAAGTGAGTTACCATATCACCTTTATAAGTACTACCTGACCCCATGTGAGTTATCCTAGCCCCTTTATATGTAATCTCTGACCGCAAGTGAGTTATCCTAGCCGCTTAATGTGTACTCCCAGACCCCAAGTGAGTTACCCAGTCCCATAAAAATACTCCTTGACCCAAAGTGAGTTACCCTAGCCCTTAATAAGTACACCCTGGCCCCAAATGAGTTACCCTGGTCCCATATAAGTACTCACAGACACCAAGTGAGTTAACCTAGTCCCATAGAAGTACTCCCTGACCCCAAGTGAGTTACCCTAGCCCCTATATAAGTATTCCCTGACCCCAAGTGAGTTATCCTAGCCCATTTATATGTACTCTCTGACCGCAATAGAGTTACCCTAGTCCCATAGATGTACTCCCTGACCCCAAGTGAGTTACCATATCCCCTATATAAGTACTCCCTTACCCCAAGCGAGTTATCCTTGCCCCTTTATATGTACTCTCTGACAGCACGTGAGTTACCCTAGTCCCATATAAGTACTCCCTATCCCCAACTGATTTACCCTAGCCCCTTTATATGTACTCTCTGGCAGCAAGTGAGTTACCCTAGTCCCATAGAAGTACTCTCTGACCCCAAGTGAGTTACCCTAACCCCTATATAAGTACACCCTGACCTCAAGTGAGTTACCCTAGTACCTTATAACTACTCCCTGACCCAAAGTGAGTTACCTAACCCCTATATATGTACTCCCTGACCCTAAGTGGGTTACGCTAGTCCCAAATAAGTACTCCTAGACCCCAAGTGAGTTACCCTAGTCCCTTATAACTACTCCCTGACCCCAAGTGAGTTACCCTGGTCCCATATAAGTACTCCCAGACATCAAGTGAGTTAGCCTAGTCCCATATAAGTACTCCCTGACCCCAAGTGAGTTACCCTAGTACCATATAAGTACTCCCTGACCCTAATTGAGTTACCCTAGTCCCAAATAAGTACTCCCTGACTACAAGTGAGTTATCATAGCCCCTATATAAGTACTCCCTGACCCCAAGTGAGTTATCCTAGTCCCATAGAAGTACTCCCTGACCCCAAGTGAGTTACCCTATCCCCTTTATATGCATTCCCTGACCACAAGTCAGTTATCCAAGCCCCTTTATATGTACTCCCAGAGTAGAAGTGAGTTACCCTAGTCCCTTATAACCACTCCCTGACCCTAAGTGAGTTACCCTACCCCCTTTATAAGTACTCCCTGACCCTAAGTGAGTTACCCTAGTCCCAAATAAGTACTCCCTGACACCAAGTGAGTTACCCTAGTCCCATATAAGGACTCCCTGACCCCAAGTGAGTTACCCTAGTACCATATAAGTACTCCCTGACCCTAATTGAGTTACCCTAGTCCCATATAAGTACTCCCTGACTACAAGTGAGTTATCATAGCCCCTATATAAGTACTCCCTGTCCCCAAGTGAGTTATCCTAGCCCCTTTATATGTACTCCCAGACTCCAAGTGAGTTACTCTAGTCCCTTATAACTATTCCCTGACCCAAAGTCAGTTACCCTAGCCGGTTTATAAGTAATTTCTGACCCTAAGTGAGTACCCTAGTCCAATATAAGTACTCCCAGACCACAACTGGGTTACCCTAGTCCCATAGAAGTACTCCCTGACCCCATGTGAGGTATCCTTGCCCCTTTATATGTACTCTCTGACCGCGAGTGAGTTACCCTAGTCCCTTATAAGTACTCCCTGACTCCATGTAAGTTACCCTAGTCCAATAGAAGTACTCCCTAACCCAAGTGAGTTACCCTATCCCTTATATAAGTACTCCCTGAACCCAAGTGAGTTATTCTAGCCCCTTCATATGTACTCTCTGGCCGCAAGTGAGTTACCCTAGTCCCATAGAAATACTCCCTGACCCCAAGTGAGGTATCCTTGCCCCTTTATATGTACTCTCTGACCGCAAGTGAGTTACCCTAGTCCCTGATAAGTACTCTCTGACTCCAAGTGAGTTACCCTAGTCCAATATAAGTACTCCCAGACCACAACTGGGTTACCCTAGTCCCAAATAAGTACTCCCTGACTACAAGTGAGTTATCATAGCCCCTATATAAGTACTCCCTGACCCCAAGTGAGTTATCCTAGTCCCATAGAAGTACTCCCTGACCCCAAGTGAGTTACCCTATCCCCTTTATATGCATTCCCTGACCACAAGTCAGTTATCCAAGCCCCTTTATATGTACTCCCAGAGTAGAAGTGAGTTACCCTAGTCCCTTATAACCACTCCCTGACCCTAAGTGAGTTACCCTACCCCCTTTATAAGTACTCCCTGACCCTAAGTGAGTTACCCTAGTCCCAAATAAGTACTCCCTGACACCAAGTGAGTTACCCTAGTCCCATATAAGGACTCCCTGACCCCAAGTGAGTTACCCTAGTACCATATAAGTACTCCCTGACCCTAATTGAGTTACCCTAGTCCCATATAAGTACTCCCTGACTACAAGTGAGTTATCATAGCCCCTATATAAGTACTCCCTGTCCCCAAGTGAGTTATCCTAGCCCCTTTATATGTACTCCCAGACTCCAAGTGAGTTACTCTAGTCCCTTATAACTATTCCCTGCCCCAAAGTCAGTTACCCTAGCCGGTTTATAAGTAATTTCTGACCCTAAGTGAGTACCCTAGTCCAATATAAGTACTCCCAGACCACAACTGGGTTACCCTAGTCCCATAGAAGTACTCCCTGACCCCATGTGAGGTATCCTTGCCCCTTTATATGTACTCTCTGACCGCGAGTGAGTTACCCTAGTCCCTTATAAGTACTCCCTGACTCCATGTAAGTTACCCTAGTCCAATAGAAGTACTCCCTAACCCAAGTGAGTTACCCTATCCCTTATATAAGTACTCCCTGAACCCAAGTGAGTTATTCTAGCCCCTTCATATGTACTCTCTGGCCGCAAGTGAGTTACCCTAGTCCCATAGAAGTACTCCCTGACCCCAAGTGAGGTATCCTTGCCCCTTTATATGTACTCTCTGACCGCAAGTGAGTTACCCTAGTCCCTGATAAGTACTCTCTGACTCCAAGTGAGTTACCCTAGTCCAATAGAAGTACTCCCTAAACCAAGTGAGTTACCCTATCCCTTATATAAGTACTCCCTGACCCCAATTGAGTTATTCTAGCCCCTTTATATGTACTCTCTGGCCGCAAGTGAGTTACCCTAGTCCCATAGAAATACTCCCTGACCCCAAGTGAGTTACCCTAGTCCCTTATATGTACTCCCTGACCCCAAGTGAGTTACCCTAACCCCTATATAAGTACACCCTGACCTCAAGTGAGTTATCATAGTACCTTATAACTACTCCCTGACCCAAAGTGAGTTAACTAACCCCTTTATATGTACTCCCTGACCCTAAGTGGGTTACGCTAGTCCCATATAAGTACTCCTAGACCCCAAGTGAGTTACCCTAGTCCCTTATAACTACTCCCTGACCCCAAGTGAGTTACCCTGGTCCCATATAAGTACTCCCAGACATCAAGTGAGTTAGCCTAGTCCAATATAAGTACTCCTTGACCCAAAGTGAGTTACCCTAACCCCTTTATAAGTACTCCCTGACCCAAAGTGAGTTATCTAACCCCTTTATATGTACTCCCTGACCCTAAGTGGGTTACGCTAGTCCCATATAAGTACTCCTAGACCCCAAGTGAGTTACCCTAGTCCCTTATAACTACTCCCTGACCCCAAGTGAGTTACCCTGGTCCCATATAAGTACTCCCAGACATCAAGTGAGTTACCCTAGTCCCATATAAGTACTCCCTGACCCCAAGTGAGTTACCCTAGTACCATATAAGTACTCCCTGACCCTAATTGAGTTACCCTAGTCCCATATAAGTACTCCCTGACTACAAGTGAGTTATCATAGCCCCTATATAAGTACTCCCTGACCCCAAGTGAGTTATCCTAGCCCCTTTATATGTACTCCCAGACTCCAAGTGAGTTACTCTAGTCCCTTATAACTATTCCCTGACCCAAAGTCAGTTACCCTAGCCGGTTTATAAGTAATTTCTGACCCTAAGTGGGTACCCTAGTCCAATATAAGTACTCCCAGACCACATCTGGGTTACCCTAGTCCCATAGAAGTACTCCCTGACCCCATGTGAGGTATCCTTGCCCCTTTATATGTACTCTCTGACCGCGAGTGAGTTACCCTAGTCCCTTATAAGTACTCCCTGATTCCAAGTAAGTTACCCTAGTCCAATAGAAGTACTCCCTAACCCAAGTGAGTTACCCTATCCCTTATATAAGTACTCCCTGACCCCAAGTGAGTTATTCTAGCCCCTTTATATGTACTCTCTGGCCGCAAGTGAGTTACCCTAGTCCCATAGAAGTACTCCCTGACCCCAAGTGAGTTACCATATCCCCTATATAAGTACTTCCTAACCCCAAGTCAGTTACCCTATCCCCTTTATATGCATTCCCTGACCCTAAGTCAGTTATCCAAGCCCCTTTATATGTACTCCCAGAGTACAAGTAAGTTACCCTAGTCCCTTATAACTACTCCCTGACCCTAAGTGAGTTACCCTACCCCCTTTATAAGTACTCCCTGACCCTAAGTGAGTTACCCTAGTCCCAAATAAGTACTCCCTGACACCAAGTGAGTTACCCTAGCCCCATATAAGTGCTCCAATAACCCAATTGAGTTACCCCAGTCCCATAGAAGTACTCTCTGACCCCAAGTGAGTTACCCTAACCCCTATATAAGTACACCCTGACCTCAAGTGAGTTACCCTAGTACCTTATAACTACTCCCTGACCCAAAGTGAGTTACCTAACCCCTTTATATGTACTCCCTGACCCTAAGTGGGTTACGCTAGTCCCATATAAGTACTCCTAGACCCCAAGTGAGTTACCCTAGTCCCTTATAACTACTCCCTGACCCCAAGTGAGTTACCCTGGTCCCATATAAGTACTCCCAGACATCAAGTGAGTTAGCCTAGTCCAATATAAGTACTCCTTAACCCAAAGTGAGTTACCCTAACCCCTTTATAAGTACTCCCTGATACCAAGTGAATTACCCTAGTCCCATAGAAGTATTCCCCTTTCCCCAAGTGAGTTACCATATCACCTTTATAAGTACTACCTGACCCCATGTGAGTTTTCCTAGCCCCTTTATATGTACTCTCTGACCGCAAGTTAGTTATCCTAGCCGCTTAATGTGTACTCCCAGACCCCAAGTGAGTTACCCAGTCCCATAAAAATACTCCTTGACCCAAAGTGAGTTACCCTAGCCCTTAATAAGTACACCCTGGCCCCAAATGAGTTACCCTGGTCCCATATAAGTACTCACAGACACCAAGTGAGTTACCCTAGTCCCATAGAAGTACTCCCTGACCCCAAGTGAGTTACCCTAGCCCCTATATAAGTATTCCCTGACCCCAAGTGAGTTATCCTAGCCCATTTATATGTACTCTCTGACCGCAATAGAGTTACCCTAGTTCCATAGATGTACTCCCTGACCCCAAGTGAGTTACCATATCACCTTTATTAGTACTACCTGACCCCAAGTGAGTTACCCTAGTCCCATATAAGTACTCCCAGACCCCAAGTGAGTTACCCTAGTCCCATAGAAGTACTCCCTGACTCCAAGTGAGTTACCCGAGCTTCTATATAAGTACCCCCTGACCCCAAGTAAGTTATCAAAGCCCCTTTATATGTGCTCTCTGACCGCAAGTGAGTTACCCTAGTCCCATAGAAGTACTCCCTGACCCCAAGTGAGTTATCCTAGCCCATTTATAAGTACTCCCTGACCCCAAGTGAGTTACCCTAGTCCCATATAAGTACTCCCAGACCCCAAGTGAGTTACCCTAGTCCCATAGAAGTACTCCCTGACTCCAAGTGAGTTACCCGAGCCCCTTTATAAGTACTCCCTGACCCCAAGTAAGTTATCAAAGCCCCTTTATATGTGCTCTCTGACCGCAAGTGAGTTACCCTAGTCCCATAGATTTACTCCATGACCCCAAGTGAGTTACAATATCCCCTATATAAGTACTCCCTTACCCCAAATGAGTTATCCTAGCCCCTTTATATGTACTCTCTGACCGCAAGTGAGTTATCCTAGCTGCTTAATATGTACTCCCAGACCCCAAGTGAATTACCCAGTCCCATATAAGTACTCCTTGACCTAAAGCGAGTTACCCTAGCCCCTTTATAAGTACTCCCTGACCCCAAGTGAGTTACCCTAGTACCATATAAGTACTCCCTGACCCTAATTGAGTTACCCTAGTCCCATATAAGTACTCCCTGACTACAAGTGAGTTATCATAGCCCCTATATAAGTACTCCCTGACCCCAAGTGATTTATCCTAGCCCCTTTATATGTACTCCCAGACTCCAAGTGAGTTACTCTAGTCCCTTATAACTATTTCCTGACCCAAAGTCAGTTACCCTAGCCGGTTTATAAGTAATTTCTGACCCTAAGTGGGTACCCTAGTCCAATATAAGTACTCCCAGACCACATCTGGGTTACCCTAGTCCCATAGAAGTACTCCCTGACCCCATGTGAGGTATCCTTGCCCCTTTATATGTACTCTCTGACCGCGAATGAGTTACCCTAGTCCCTTATAAGTACTCCCTGACTCCAAGTAAGTTACCCTAGTCCAATAGAAGTACTCCCTAACCCAAGTGAGTTACCATATCCCCTATATAAGTACTCCCTTACCCCAAGTGAGTTATCCTAGCCCCTTTATATGTACTCTCTGACCGCAAGTGAGTTATCCTAGCTGCTTAATATGTACTCCCAGACCCCAAGTGAGTTACCCAGTCCCATATAAGTACTCCTTGACCTAAAGCGAGTTACCCTAGCCCCTTTATAAGTACTCCCTGACCCCAAGTGAGTTACCCTAGTCCCATATAAGTACTCCCAGATCCCAAGTGAGTTACCCTAGTCCCCTATAAGTACTCCCAGACCAAAACTGGGTTACCCTAGTCCCATAGAAGTACTCCCTGAACCCAAGTGAGGTATCCTTGCCCCTATATATGTACTCTCTGACCGCAAGTGAGTTACCCTAGTCCCTTATAAGTACTCCCTGACCTCAAGTGAGTTACCCTAGTACCTTATAACTACTCCCTGACCCAAAGTGAGTTACCTAACCCCTTTATATGTACTCCCTGACCCTAAGTGGGTTACGCTAGTCCCATATAAGTACTCCTAGACCCCAAGTGAGTTACCCTAGTCCCTTATAACTACTCCCTGACCCCAAGTGAGTTACCCTGGTCCCATATAAGTACTCCCAGACATCAAGTGAGTTAGCCTAGTCCAATATAAGTACTCCTTAACCCAAAGTGAGTTACCCTAACCCCTTTATAAGTACTCCCTGATACCAAGTGAATTACCCTAGTCCCATAGAAGTATTCCCCTTTCCCCAAGTGAGTTACCATATCACCTTTATAAGTACTACCTGACCCCATGTGAGTTTTCCTAGCCCCTTTATATGTACTCTCTGACCGCAAGTTAGTTATCCTAGCCGCTTAATGTGTACTCCCAGACCCCAAGTGAGTTACCCAGTCCCATAAAAATACTCCTTGACCCAAAGTGAGTTACCCTAGCCCTTAATAAGTACACCCTGGCCCCAAATGAGTTACCCTGGTCCCATATAAGTACTCACAGACACCAAGTGAGTTACCCTAGTCCCATAGAAGTACTCCCTGACCCCAAGTGAGTTACCCTAGCCCCTATATAAGTATTCCCTGACCCCAAGTGAGTTATCCTAGCCCATTTATATGTACTCTCTGACCGCAATAGAGTTACCCTAGTCCCATAGATGTACTCTCTGACCCCAAGTGAGTTACCATATCACCTTTATTAGTACTACCTGACCCCAAGTGAGTTACCCTAGTCCCATAGAAGTACTCCCTGACTCCAAGTGAGTTACCCGAGCTTCTATATAAGTACTCCCTGACCCCAAGTAAGTTATCAAAGCCCCTTTATATGTGCTCTCTGACCGCAAGTGAGTTACCCTAGTCCCATAGAAGTACTCCCTGACCCCAAGTGAGTTATCCTAGCCCATTTATAAGTACTCCCTGACCCCAAGTGAGTTACCCTAGTCCCATATAAGTACTCCCAGACCCCAAGTGAGTTACCCTAGTCCCATAGAAGTACTCCCTGACTCCAAGTGAGTTACCCGAGCCCCTATATAAGTACTCCCTGACCCCAAGTAAGTTATCAAAGCCCCTTTATATGTGCTCTCTGACCGCAAGTGAGTTACCCTAGTCCCATAGATTTACTCCATGACCCCAAGTGAGTTACAATATCCCCTATATAAGTACTCCCTTACCCCAAGTGAGTTATCCTAGCCCCTTTATATGTACTCTCTGACCGCAAGTGAGTTATCCTAGCTGCTTAATATGTACTCCCAGACCCCAAGTGAATTACCCAGTCCCATATAAGTACTCCTTGACCTAAAGCGAGTTACCCTAGCCCCTTTATAAGTACTCCCTGACCCCAAGTGAGTTACCCTAGTACCATATAAGTACTCCCTGACCCTAATTGAGTTACCCTAGTCCCATATAAGTACTCCCTGACTACAAGTGAGTTATCATAGCCCCTATATAAGTACTCCCTGACCCCAAGTGAGTTATCCTAGCCCCTTTATATGTACTCCCAGACTCCAAGTGAGTTACTCTCGTCCCTTATAACTATTTCCTGACCCAAAGTCAGTTACCCTAGCCGGTTTATAAGTAATTTCTGACCCTAAGTGGGTACCCTAGTCCAATATAAGTACTCCCAGACCACATCTGGGTTACCCTAGTCCCATAGAAGTACTCCCTGACCCCATGTGAGGTATCCTTGCCCCTTTATATGTACTCTCTGACCGCGAATGAGTTACCCTAGTCCCTTATAAGTACTCCCTGACTCCAAGTAAGTTACCCTAGTCCAATAGAAGTACTCCATAACCCAAGTGAGTTACCATATCCCCTATATAAGTACTCCCTTACCCCAAGTGAGTTATCCTAGCCCCTTTATATGTACTCTCTGACCGCAAGTGAGTTATCCTAGCTGCTTAATATGTACTCCCAGACCCCAAGTGAGTTACCCAGTCCCATATAAGTACTCCTTGACCTAAAGCGAGTTACCCTAGCCCCTTTATAAGTACTCCCTGACCCCAAGTGAGTTACCCTAGTCCCATATAAGTACTCCCAGATCCCAAGTGAGTTACCCTAGTCCCCTATAAGTACTCCCAGACCAAAACTGGGTTACCCTAGTCCCATAGAAGTACTCCCTGAACCCAAGTGAGGTATCCTTGCCCCTATATATGTACTCTCTGACCGCAAGTGAGTTACCCTAGTCCCTTATAAGTACTCCCTGACTCCAAGTGAGTTACCCTTTTCCCATAGAAGTACTCCCTGACCTCAAGTGAGATACCCTATCCCTTATATAAGTACTCCCTGACCCCAAGTGAGTTATTCTAGCCCCTTCATATGTACTCTCTGGCCGCAAGTGAGTTACCCTAGTCCCATAGAAGTACTCCCTGACCCCAAGTGAGTTATCATATCACCTTTATAAGTACTACCTGACCCCATGTGAGTTTTCCTAGCCCATTTTTATATGTACTCTCTGACCGCAAGTGAGTTATCCTAGCCGCTTAATGTGTACTCCCAGACCCCAAGTTAGTTACCCAGTCCCATAAAAATACTCCTTGACCCAAAGTGAGTTACCCTAGCCCTTAATAAGTACACCCTGGCCCCAAATGAGTTACCCTGGTCCCATATAAGTACTCACAGACACCAAGTGAGTTACCCTAGTCCCATAGAAGTACTCCCTGACCCCAAGTGAGTTACCCTAGCCCCTATATAAGTATTCCCTGACCCCAAGTGAGTTATCCTAGCCCATTTATATGTACTCTCTGACCGCAATAGAGTTACCCTAGTCCCATAGATGTACTCCCTGACCCCAAGTGAGTTACCATATCACCTTTATTAGTACTACCTGACCCCAAGTGAGTTACCCTAGTCCCATAGAAGTACTCCCTGACCCCAAGTGAGTTACCATATCCCCTATATAAGTACTCCCTTACCCCAAGCGAGTTATCCTTGCCCCTTTATATGTACTCTCTGACAGCACGTGAGTTACCCTAGTCCCATATAAGTACTCCCTTTCCCCAACTGATTTACCCTAGCCCCTTTATATGTACTCTCTGACCGCAAGTGAGTTACCCAGTCCCATAGAAGTACTCCATGAC
>NW_027117114.1:0-36201 GCF_024137725.1 Prorops nasuta | reverse complement strand
CTCTATGATTCCATGTGACCCACCCCAGTCCTATATAAGTACTCAATGATCCCATGTGACCCATCCTATTCCTATATAAGTACTCGATGGCCCCAGGTGACCCACCCTAGTCCTATATTAGTGCTCAATGACCCAATGTGACCCACGCTAGTCCTAAATAAGTACTCAATGACCCCATGTGACCCACTCTAGTCCTATATAAATACTCAATCACCCCATGTGACCCACCCTAGTCCTATATAAGTACTCAATGACCCCATGTGACTCATCCTAGTCCTATATAAGTACTCAATGACCCCAGGTGACCCACCCTAGTCCTATATTAGTGCTCAATGACCCCATGTGTCCCACCCTAGTCCTATATATGTACTCAATGACCCCATGTGACCCACCCTAATCCTATATATGTACACAATGACCCCATGTGACCCACGCTAGACCTAAATAAGTACTCAATGACCCCATGTGACCCACTCTAGTCCTATATAAATACTCAATGACCCCATGTGACCCACCCTAGTCCTATATAAGTACTCAATGACCCCATGTGACTCATCCTAGTCCTATATAAGTACTCAATGACCCCAGGTCAGCCACCATAGTCTTATAAAAGTACTCAATGACCCCAGGTGACCCACCCTAGTCCAAATTAGTGCTCAGTGACCCCATGTGACCAACCCTAGTCCTATATATGTACTCAATGACCCCATGTGACCCACCCTAATCCTATATATGTACACAATGACCCCATGTGACCTACGCTAGTCTTATATAAGTACTCAATGACCACATGTGACCCACCCTAGTCCTATATAAGTACTCAATGACCCCAGGTCAGCCACCCTAGTCTTATAAAAGTACTCAATGACCCCAGGTGACCCACCCTAGTCCTATATTAGTGCTCAGTGACCCCATGTGACCAACCCTAGTCCTATATATGTACTGAATGACCCCATGTGACCCACCCTAATCCTATATATGTACACAATGACCCCATGTGACCCACGCTAGTCTTATATAAGTACTCAATGACCACATGTGACCCACCCTTGTCCTATATAAGTACTCAATGACCACATGTGACCCACCCTAGTCCTATATAAGTACTCAATGTACCCATGTGACCCACCCTTGTCCTATGTAAGTACTCAATTACCCCATCTGACCCACCCTAGTCCTATATATGTACTCAATGACCCCATGTGACCCACCCTAATCCTATATATGTACACAATGACCCCATGTGACCCACCCTAGTCCTATATAAGTACTCAATGACCCCATGTGACTCATCCTAGTCCTATATAAGTACTCAATGACCCCATGTGACCCACCCTAATCCTATATATGTACACAATGACCCCATGTGACCCACGCTAGTCTTATATAAGTACTCAATGACCACATGTGACCCACCCTTGTCCTATATAAGTACTCAATGACCACATGTGACCCACCCTAGTCCTATATAAGTACTCAATGTACCCATGTGACCCACCCTTGTCCTATATAAGTACTCAATTACCCCATGTGACCCACCCTAGTCCTATATAAGTACTCAATGACCTCATGTGACCCACCCTTGTCCTATATAAATACTCAATGACCACATGTGACCCAACCTAGTCCTATATAAGTATTCAATGACCCCATGTGACCCACCCTAGTCATATGTTAGTGCACTATCACCCCATGTGACCCACCCTAGTCCTATATATGTAGTCAATGACCCCATGTGACCCACCCTAGTCCTATATATGTACACAATGACCCCATGTGACCTACGCTAGTCCTATAAAGGTACTCAATGACAACATGTGACCCACCCTAGTCCTATATAAGTACTCAATGACCTTATGTGACCAACCCTAGTCCTATATAAGTACTCAATGACCTATTGTGACCCACCCTAGTCCTATATAAGTACTCAAAAACTCCATGTGACCCACCCTAGTCCTATATAAGTACTCAATGACCCTATGTGACCCACGCTAGTCCTATATAAGTATTCAATGACCCCATGTGACCCACCCTAGTCCTATATAAGTACTCAATGACCCCATGTGACCTACCCTAGTCCTATATAAGTATTCAATGACCCCATGTGACCCACCCTAGTCCTATATATGTAGTCAATGACTCCATGTGACTCATCCTAGTCCTATATAAGTACTCAATGACCCCAGGTGAACCACCCTAGTCCTATATATGTACACAATGACCCCATGTGACCCACCCCAGTCCTATATAAGTACTCAATGATCCCATGTGACCCATCCTATTCCTATATAAGTACTCGATGGCCCCAGGTGACCCACCCTAGTCCTATATTAGTGCTCAATGACCCAATGTGACCCACGCTAGTCCTAAATAAGTACTCAATGACCCCATGTGACCCACTCTAGTCCTATATAAATACTCAATCACCCCATGTGACCCACCCTAGTCCTATATAAGTACTCAATGACCCCATGTGACTCATCCTAGTCCTATATAAGTACTCAATGACCCCAGGTGACCCACCCTAGTCCTATATTAGTGCTCAATGACCCCATGTGTCCCACCCTAGTCCTATATATGTACTCAATGACCCCATGTGACCCACCCTAATCCTATATATGTACACAATGACCCCATGTGACCCACGCTAGACCTAAATAAGTACTCAATGACCCCATGTGACCCACTCTAGTCCTATATAAATACTCAATGACCCCATGTGACCCAACCTAGTCCTATATAAGTACTCAATGACCCCATGTGACTCATCCTAGTCCTATATAAGTACTCAATGACCCCAGGTCAGCCACCATAGTCTTATAAAAGTACTCAATGACCCCATGTGACCCACCCTAATCCTATATATATACACAATGACCCCATGTGACCCACGCTAGTCCTATATAAGTACTCAATGACCCCATGTGACCCACCCTAGTCCTATATAAGTACTCTATGATTCCATGTGACCCACCCCAGTCCTATATAAGTACTCAATGATCCCATGTGACCCATCCTAGTCCTATATAAGTACTCAATGACCTTATGTGACCAACCCTAGTCCTATATAAGTACTCAATGACCTATTGTGACCCACCCTAGTCCTATATAAGTACTCAAAAACTCCATGTGACCCACCCTAGTCCTATATAAGTACTCAATGACCCTATGTGACCCACGCTAGTCCTATATAAGTATTCAATGACCCCATGTGACCCACCCTAGTCCTATATAAGTACTCAATGACCCCATGTGACCTACCCTAGTCCTATATAAGTATTCAATGACCCCATGTGACCCACCCTAGTCCTATATATGTAGTCAATGACTCCATGTGACTCATCCTAGTCCTATATAAGTACTCAATGACCCCAGGTGAACCACCCTAGTCCTATATATGTACACAATGACCCCATGTGACCCACCCCAGTACTATATAATTACTCAATCACCCCAAGTGACCCACCCTAGTCCTATCTTAGTGCTCAATGACCCCATGTGACCCACCCTAGTCCTATATATGTACTCAATGACCCCATGTGACCCACCCTAATCCTATATATGTACACAATGACCCCATGTGACCCACGCTAGTCCTATATAAGTACTCAATGACCCCATGTGACCCACCCTAGTCCTATATAAGTACTCTATGATTCCATGTGACCCACCCCAGTCCTATATAAGTACTCAATGATCCCATGTGACCCATCCTATTCCTATATAAGTACTCGATGGCCCCAGGTGACCCACCCTAGTCCTATATTAGTGCTCAATGACCCAATGTGACCCACGCTAGTCCTAAATAAGTACTCAATGACCCCATGTGACCCACTCTAGTCCTATATAAATACTCAATCACCCCATGTGACCCACCCTAGTCCTATATAAGTACTCAATGACCCCATGTGACTCATCCTAGTCCTATATAAGTACTCAATGACCCCAGGTGACCCACCCTAGTCCAATATTAGTGCTCAATGACCCCATGTGTCCCACCCTAGTCCTATATATGTACTCAATGACCCCATGTGACCCACCCTAATCCTATATATGTACACAATGACCCCATGTGACCCACGCTAGACCTAAATAAGTACTCAATGACCCCATGTGACCCACTCTAGTCCTATATAAATACTCAATGACCCCATGTGACCCACCCTAGTCCTATATAAGTACTCAATGAGCCCATGTGACTCATCCTAGTCCTATATAAGTACTCAATGACCCCAGGTAAGCCACCATAGTCTTATAAAAGTACTCAATGACCCCAGGTGACCCACCCTAGTCCTATATTAGTGCTCAGTGACCCCATGTGACCAACCCTAGTCCTATATATGTACTCAATGACCCCATGTGACCCACCCTAATCCTATATATGTACACAATGACCCCATGTGACCTACGCTAGTCTTATATAAGTACTCAATGACCACATGTGACCCACCCTAGTCCTATATAAGTACTCAATGACCCCAGGTCAGCCACCCTAGTCTTATAAAAGTACTCAATGACCCCAGGTGACCCACCCTAGTCCTATATTAGTGCTCAGTGACCCCATGTGACCAACCCTAGTCCTATATATGTACTCAATGACCCCATGTGACCCACCCTAATCCTATATATGTACACAATGACCCCATGTGACCCACGCTAGTCTTATATAAGTACTCAATGACCACATGTGACCCACCCTTGTCCTATATAAGTACTCAATGACCACATGTGACCCACCCTAGTCCTATATAAGTACTCAATGTACCCATGTGACCCACCCTTGTCCTATGTAAGTACTCAATTACCCCATGTGACCCACCCTAGTCCTATATATGTACTCAATGACCCCATGTGACCCACCCTAATCCTATATATGTACACAATGACCCCATGTGACCCACCCTAGTCCTATATAAGTACTCAATGACCCCATGTGACTCATCCTAGTCCTATATAAGTACTCAATGACCCCATGTGACCCACCCTAATCCTATATATGTACACAATGACCCCATGTGACCCACGCTAGTCTTATATAAGTACTCAATGACCACATGTGACCCACCCTTGTCCTATATAAGTACTCAATGACCACATGTGACCCACCCTAGTCCTATATAAGTACTCAATGTACCCATGTGACCCACCCTTGTCCTATATAAGTACTCAATTACCCCATGTGACCCACCCTAGTCCTATATAAGTACTCAATGACCGCATGTGACCCACCCTTGTCCTATATAAGTACTCAATGACCACATGTGACCCACGCTAGTCCTATATAAGTATTCAATGACCCCATGTGACCCACCCTAGTCCTATATAAGTACTCAATGACCCCATGTGACCTACCCTAGTCCTATATAAGTATTCAATGACCCCATGTGACCCACCCTAGTCCTATATATGTAGTCAATGACTCCATGTGACTCATCCTAGTCCTATATAAGTACTCAATGACCCCAGGTGAACCACCCTAGTCCTATATATGTACACAATGACCCCATGTGACCCACCCCAGTACTATATAATTACTCAATCACCCCATGTGACACACCCTAGTCCTATATAAGTACTCAATGACCCCATGTGACTCATCCTAGTCCTATATAAGTACTCAATGACCCCAAGTGACCCACCCTAGTCCTATCTTAGTGCTCAATGACCCCATGTGACCCACCCTAGTCCTATATATGTACTCAATGACCCCATGTGACCCACCCTAATCCTATATATGTACACAATGACCCCATGTGACCCACGCTAGTCTTATATAAGTACTCAATGACCACATGTGACCCACCCTAGTCCTATATAAGTACTCAATGACACCATGTGACCACCCTAGTCCTATTTAAGTACACAATGACCCCATGTGACCCACGCTAGTCCTATATAAGTACTCAACGACCCCATGTGACCCACCCTTGTCCTATATAAGTACTCAATTACCCCATGTGACCCACCCTAGTCCTATATAAGTACTCAATAACTCCATTTGACCCACCCTAGTCCTATATAAGTACTCAATGACCCCATGTGACCCACGTTAGTCCTATATAAGTATTCAATGACCCCATGTGACCCACCCTAGTCCTATATAAGTACTCAATGACCCCATGTGACCCATCCTAGTACTATATAAGTACTCAATGACCCCAGATGACCCACCATAGTCCTGAATTAGTGCTCAATGGCCCCATGTGACCCACGCTAGTCCTATAAAAGTACTCAATGACCCCATGTGACCCACCCTAGTTCTATATAAGTACTCAATGACCCCAGGTGACCCACCATAGTCCTATATTAGTGCTCCATGACCCCATGTGACCCACGCTAGTCCTATATAAGTACTAAATGACCCCATGTGACCCACCCTAGTCCTATATAAGAACTCAATGACCCCATGTGACCTACCCTAGCCCTATATAAGTACTCAATGACCCCATGTGACCCACGCTAGTCCTATATGAGTACTCAATGACCCCATGTGACCCACCCTAGTTCTATATAAGTACTCAATGACCGCAGGTGACCCACCCTAGTCATATGTTAGTGCACTATCACCCCATGTGACCCACCCTAGTCCTATATATGTAGTCAATGACCCCATGTGACCCACCCTAGTCCTATATATGTACACAATGACCCCATGTGACCTACGCTAGTCCTATAAAGGTACTCAATGACAACATGTGACCCCACCCTAGTCCTATATAAGTACTCAATGACCTTATGTGACCAACCCTAGTCCTATATAAGTACTCAATGACCTATTGTGACCCACCCTAGTCCTATATAAGTACTCAAAAACTCCATGTGACCCACCCTAGTCCTATATAAGTACTCAATGACCCTATGTGACCCACGCTAGTCCTATATAAGTATTCAATGACCCCATGTGACCCACCCTAGTCCTATATAAGTACTCAATGACCCCATGTGACCTACCCTAGTCCTATATAAGTATTCAATGACCCCATGTGACCCACCCTAGTCCTATATATGTAGTCAATGACTCCATGTGACTCATCCTAGTCCTATATAAGTACTCAATGACCCCAGGTGAACCACCCTAGTCCTATATATGTACACAATGACCCCATGTGACCCACCCCCAGTCCTATATAAGTACTCAATGATCCCATGTGACCCATCCTATTCCTATATAAGTACTCGATGGCCCCAGGTGACCCACCCTAGTCCTATATTAGTGCTCAATGACCCAATGTGACCCACGCTAGTCCTAAATAAGTACTCAATGACCCCATGTGACCCACTCTAGTCCTATATAAATACTCAATCACCCCATGTGACCCACCCTAGTCCTATATAAGTACTCAATGACCCCATGTGACTCATCCTAGTCCTATATAAGTACTCAATGACCCCAGGTGACCCACCCTAGTCCTATATTAGTGCTCAATGACCCCATGTGTCCCACCCTAGTCCTATATATGTACTCAATGACCCCATGTGACCCACCCTAATCCTATATATGTACACAATGACCCCATGTGACCCACGCTAGACCTAAATAAGTACTCAATGACCCCATGTGACCCACTCTAGTCCTATATAAATACTCAATGACCCCATGTGACCCAACCTAGTCCTATATAAGTACTCAATGACCCCATGTGACTCATCCTAGTCCTATATAAGTACTCAATGACCCCAGGTCAGCCACCATAGTCTTATAAAAGTACTCAATGACCCCATGTGACCCACCCTAATCCTATATATGTACACAATGACCCCATGTGACCCACGCTAGTCCTATATAAGTACTCAATGACCCCATGTGACCCACCCTAGTCCTATATAAGTACTCTATGATTCCATGTGACCCACCCCAGTCCTATATAAGTACTCAATGATCCCATGTGACCCATCCTAGTCCTATATAAGTACTCAATGACCTTATGTGACCAACCCTAGTCCTATATAAGTACTCAATGACCTATTGTGACCCACCCTAGTCCTATATAAGTACTCAAAAACTCCATGTGACCCACCCTAGTCCTATATAAGTACTCAATGACCCTATGTGACCCACGCTAGTCCTATATAAGTATTCAATGACCCCATGTGACCCACCCTAGTCCTATATAAGTACTCAATGACCCCATGTGACCTACCCTAGTCCTATATAAGTATTCAATGAACCCATGTGACCCACCCTAGTCCTATATATGTAGTCAATGACTCCATGTGACTCATCCTAGTCCTATATAAGTACTCAATGACCCCAGTTGAACCACCCTAGTCCTATATATGTACACAATGACCCCATGTGACCCCACCCCAGTACTATATAATTACTCAATCACCCCAAGTGACCCACCCTAGTCCTATCTTAGTGCTCAATGACCCCATGTGACCCACCCTAGTCCTATATATGTACTCAATTACCCCATGTGACCCACCCTAATCCTATATATGTACACAATGACCCCATGTGACCCACGCTAGTCCTATATAAGTACTCAATGACCCCATGTGACCCACCCTAGTCCTATATAAGTACTCTATGATTCCATGTGACCCACCCCAGTCCTATATAAGTACTCAATGATCCCATGTGACCCATCCTATTCCTATATAAGTACTCGATGGCCCCAGGTGACCCACCCTAGTCCTATATTAGTGCTCAATGACCCAATGTGACCCACGCTAGTCCTAAATAAGTACTCAATGACCCCATGTGACCCACTCTAGTCCTATATAAATACTCAATCACCCCATGTGACCCACCCTAGTCCTATATAAGTACTCAATGACCCCATGTGACTCATCCTAGTCCTATATAAGTACTCAATGACCCCAGGTGACCCACCCTAGTCCTATATTAGTGCTCAATGACCCCATGTGTCCCACCCTAGTCCTATATATGTACTCAATGACCCCATGTGACCCACCCTAATCCTATATATGTACACAATGACCCCATGTGACCCACGCTAGACCTAAATAAGTACTCAATGACCCCATGTGACCCACTCTAGTCCTATATAAATACTCAATGACCCCATGTGACCCACCCTAGTCCTATATAAGTACTCAATGACCCCATGTGACTCATCCTAGTCCTATATAAGTACTCAATGACCCCAGGTAAGCCACCATAGTCTTATAAAAGTACTCAATGACCCCAGGTGACCCACCCTAGTCCTATATTAGTGCTCAGTGACCCCATGTGACCAACCCTAGTCCTATATATGTACTCAATGACCCCATGTGACCCACCCTAATCCTATATATGTACACAATGACCCCATGTGACCTACGCTAGTCTTATATAAGTACTCAATGACCACATGTGACCCACCCTAGTCCTATATAAGTACTCAATGACCCCAGGTCAGCCACCCTAGTCTTATAAAAGTACTCAATGACCCCAGGTGACCCACCCTAGTCCTATATTAGTGCTCAGTGACCCCATGTGACCAACCCTAGTCCTATATATGTACTCAATGACCCCATGTGACCCACCCTAATCCTATATATGTACACAATGACCCCATGTGACCCACGCTAGTCTTATATAAGTACTCAATGACCACATGTGACCCACCCTTGTCCTATATAAGTACTCAATGACCACATGTGACCCACCCTAGTCCTATATAAGTACTCAATGTACCCATGTGACCCACCCTTGTCCTATGTAAGTACTCAATTACCCCATGTGACCCACCCTAGTCCTATATATGTACTCAATGACCCCATGTGACCCACCCTAATCCTATATATGTACACAATGACCCCATGTGACCCACCCTAGTCCTATATAAGTACTCAATGACCCCATGTGACTCATCCTAGTCCTATATAAGTACTCAATGACCCCATGTGACCCACCCTAATCCTATATATGTACACAATGACCCCATGTGACCCACGCTAGTCTTATATAAGTACTCAATGACCACATGTGACCCACCCTTGTCCTATATAAGTACTCAATGACCACATGTGACCCACCCTAGTCCTATATAAGTACTCAATGTACCCATGTGACCCACCCTTGTCCTATAAAAGTACTCAATTACCCCATGTGACCCACCCTAGTCCTATATAAGTACTCAATGACCGCATGTGACCCACCCTTGTCCTATATAAGTACTCAATGACCACATGTGACCCAACCTAGTCCTATATAAGTATTCAATGACCCCATGTGACCCACCCTAGTCCTATATAAGTACTCAATGACCTATTGTGACCCACCCTAGTCCTATATAAATACTCAATAACTCCATGTGACCCACCCTAGTCCTATATAAGTACTCAATAACCCCATGTGACCTACGCTAGTCCTATATAAGTACTCAATGACCCCATGTGACCCACCCTAGTTCTATATAAGTACTCAATGACCCCAGCTGACCCACCCTAGTCATATGTTAGTGCACTATCACCCCATGTGACCCACCCTAGTCCTATATATGTAGTCAATGACCCCATGTGACCCACCCTAGTCCTATATATGTACACAATGACCCCATGTGACCTACGCTAGTCCTATAAAGGTACTCAATGACAACATGTGACCCACCCTAGTCCTATATAAGTACTCAATGACCTTATGTGACCAACCCTAGTCCTATATAAGTACTCAATGACCTATTGTGACCCACCCTAGTCCTATATAAGTACTCAAAAACTCCATGTGACCCACCCTAGTCCTATATAAGTACTCAATGACCCTATGTGACCCACGCTAGTCCTATATAAGTATTCAATGACCCCATGTGACCCACCCTAGTCCTATATAAGTACTCAATGACCCCATGTGACCTACCCTAGTCCTATATAAGTATTCAATGACCCCATGTGACCCACCCTAGTCCTATATATGTAGTCAATGACTCCATGTGACTCATCCTAGTCCTATATAAGTACTCAATGACCCCAGGTGAACCACCCTAGTCCTATATATGTACACAATGACCCCATGTGACCCACCCCAGTACTATATAATTACTCAATCACCCCATGTGACCCACCCTAGTCCTATATAAGTACTCAATGACCCCATGTGACTCATCCTAGTCCTATATAAGTACTCAATGACCCCAAGTGACCCACCCTAGTCCTATCTTAGTGCTCAATGACCCCATGTGACCCACCCTAGTCCTATATATGTACTCAATGACCCCATGTGACCCACCCTAATCCTATATATGTACACAATGACCCCATGTGACCCACGCTAGTCTTATATAAGTACTCAATGACCACATGTGACCCACCCTAGTCCTATATAAGTACTCAATGACACCATGTGACCCACCCTAGTCCTATTTAAGTACACAATGACCCCATGTGACCCACGCTAGTCCTATATAAGTACTCAACGACCCCATGTGACCCACCCTTGTCCTATATAAGTACTCAATTACCCCATGTGACCCACCCTAGTCCTATATAAGTACTCAATAACTCCATTTGACCCACCCTAGTCCTATATAAGTACTCAATGACCCCATGTGACCCACGTTAGTCCTATATAAGTATTCAATGACCCCATGTGACCCACCCTAGTCCTATATAAGTACTCAATGACCCCATGTGACCCATCCTAGTACTATATAAGTACTCAATGACCCCAGATGACCCACCATAGTCCTATATTAGTGCTCAATGGCCCCATGTGACCCACGCTAGTCCTATAAAAGTACTCAATGACCCCATGTGACCCACCCTAGTTCTATATAAGTACTCAATGACCCCAGGTGACCCACCATAGTCCTATATTAGTGCTCCATGACCCCATGTGACCCACGCTAGTCCTATATAAGTACTCAATGACCCCAGGTGACCCACCATAGTCCTTTATTAGTGCTCAATGACCCCATGTGACCCACGCTAGTCCTATATAAGTACTAAATGACCCCATGTGACCCACCCTAGTCCTATATAAGTACTCAATGACCCCATGTGACCTACCCTAGTCCTATATAAGTACTCAATGACCCCATGTGACCCACGCTAGTCCTATATGAGTACTCAATGACCCCATGTGACCCACCCTAGTTCTATATAAGTACTCAATGACCGCAGGTGACCCACCCTAGTCATATATTAATGCTCTATGACCCCATGTGACCCACCCTAGTCCTATATATGTAGTCAATGACCCCATGTGACCCACCCTAGTCCTATATATGTACACAATGACCCCATGTGACCCACGCTAGTCCTATATAAGTACACAATGACCCCATGTGACCCACGCTAGTCCTATATAAGTACTCAATGACCCCATGTGACCCACCCTAGTCCTATATAAGTACTCTATGATTCCATGTGACCCACCCCAGTCCTATATAAGTACTCAATGATCCCATGTGACCCATCCTAGTCCTATATAAGTACTCAATGACCTTATGTGACCAACCCTAGTCCTATATAAGTACTCAATGACCTATTGTGACCCACCCTAGTCCTATATAAGTACTCAAAAACTCCATGTGACCCACCCTAGTCCTATATAAGTACTCAATGACCCTATGTGACCCACGCTAGTCCTATATAAGTATTCAATGACCCCATGTGACCCACCCTAGTCCTATATAAGTACTCAATGACCCCATGTGACCTACCCTAGTCCTATATAAGTATTCAATGACCCCATGTGACCCACCCTAGTCCTATATATGTAGTCAATGACTCCATGTGACTCATCCTAGTCCTATATAAGTACTCAATGACCCCAGGTGAACCACCCTAGTCCTATATATGTACACAATGACCCCATGTGACCCACCCCAGTACTATATAATTACTCAATCACCCCATGTGACCCACCCTAGTCCTATATAAGTACTCAATGACCCCATGTGACTCATCCTAGTCCTATATAAGTACTCAATGACCCCAAGTGACCCACCCTAGTCCTATCTTAGTGCTCAATGACCCCATGTGACCCACCCTAGTCCTATATATGTACTCAATGACCCCATGTGACCCACCCTAATCCTATATATGTACACAATGACCCCATGTGACCCACGCTAGTCCTATATAAGTACTCAATGACCCCATGTGACCCACCCTAGTCCTATATAAGTACTCTATGATTCCATGTGACCCACCCCAGTCCTATATAAGTACTCAATGATCCCATGTGACCCATCCTATTCCTATATAAGTACTCGATGGCCCCAGGTGACCCACCCTAGTCCTATATTAGTGCTCAATGACCCAATGTGACCCACGCTAGTCCTAAATAAGTACTCAATGACCCCATGTGACCCACTCTAGTCCTATATAAATACTCAATCACCCCATGTGACCCACCCTAGTCCTATATAAGTACTCAATGACCCCATGTGACCCATCCTATTCCTATATAAGTACTCGATGGCCCCAGGTGACCCACCGTAGTCCTATATTAGTGCTCAATGACCCAATGTGACCCACGCTAGTCCTAAATAAGTACTCAATGACCCCATGTGACCCACTCTAGTCCTATATAAATACTCAATCACCCCATGTGACCCACCCTAGTCCTATATAAGTACTCAATGACCCCATGTGACTCATCCTAGTCCTATATAAGTACTCAATGACCCCAGGTGACCCACCCTAGTCCTATATTAGTGCTCAATGACCCCATGTGTCCCACCCTAGTCCTATATATGTACTCAATGACCCCATGTGACCCACCCTAATCCTATATATGTACACAATGACCCCATGTGACCCACGCTAGACCTAAATAAGTACTCAATGACCCCATGTGACCCACTCTAGTCCTATATAAATACTCAATGACCCCATGTGACCCACCCTAGTCCTATATAAGTACTCAATGACCCCATGTGACTCATCCTAGTCCTATATAAGTACTCAATGACCCCAGGTCAGCCACCATAGTCTTATAAAAGTACTCAATGACCCCATGTGACCCACCCTAATCCTATATATGTACACAATGACCCCATGTGACCCACGCTAGTCCTATATAAGTACTCAATGACCCCATGTGACCCACCCTAGTCCTATATAAGTACTCTATGATTCCATGTGACCCACCCCAGTCCTATATAAGTACTCAATGATCCCATGTGACCCATCCTAGTCCTATATAAGTACTCAATGACCTTATGTGACCAACCCTAGTCCTATATAAGTACTCAATGACCTATTGTGACCCACCCTAGTCCTATATAAGTACTCAAAAACTCCATGTGACCCACCCTAGTCCTATATAAGTACTCAATGACCCCATGTGACTCATCCTAGTCCTATATAAGTACTCAATGACCCCAAGTGACCCACCCTAGTCCTATCTTAGTGCTCAATGACCCCATGTGACCCACCCTAGTCCTATATATGTACTCAATGACCCCATGTGACCCACCCTAATCCTATATATGTACACAATGACCCCATGTGACCCACGCTAGTCCTATATAAGTACTCAATGACCCCATGTGACCCACCCTAGTCCTATATAAGTACTCTATGATTCCATGTGACCCACCCCAGTCCTATATAAGTACTCAATGATCCCATGTGACCCATCCTATTCCTATATAAGTACTCGATGGCCCCAGGTGACCCACCCTAGTCCTATATTAGTGCTCAATGACCCAATGTGACCCACGCTAGTCCTAAATAAGTACTCAATGACCCCATGTGACCCACTCTAGTCCTATATAAATACTCAATCACCCCATGTGACCCACCCTAGTCCTATATAAGTACTCAATGACCCCATGTGACTCATCCTAGTCCTATATAAGTACTCAATGACCCCATGTGACTCATCCCAGTCCTATATAAGTACTCAATGATCCCATGTGACCCATCCTAGTCCTATATAAGTACTCAATGACCTTATGTGACCAACCCTAGTCCTATATAAGTACTCAATGACCTATTGTGACCCACCCTAGTCCTATATAAGTACTCAAAAACTCCATGTGACCCACCCTAGTCCTATATTAGTGCTCAGTGACCCCATGTGACCAACCCTAGTCCTATATATGTACTCAATGACCCCATGTGACCCACCCTAATCCTATATATGTACACAATGACCCCATGTGACCCACGCTAGTCTTATATAAGTACTCAATGACCACATGTGACCCACCCTTGTCCTATATAAGTACTCAATGACCACATGTGACCCACCCTAGTCCTATATAAGTACTCAATGTACCCATGTGACCCACCCTTGTCCTATATAAGTACTCAATGACCCCAGGTCAGCCACCCTAGTCTTATAAAAGTACTCAATGACCCCAGGTGACCCACCCTAGTCCTATATTAGTGCTCAGTGACCCCATGTGACCAACCCTAGTCCTATATATGTACTCAATGACCCCATGTGACCCACCCTAATCCTATATATGTACACAATGACCCCATGTGACCCACGCTAGTCTTATATAAGTACTCAATGACCACATGTGACCCACCCTTGTCCTATATAAGTACTCAATGACCACATGTGACCCACCCTAGTCCTATATAAGTACTCAATGTACCCATGTGACCCACCCTTGTCCTATATAAGTACTCAATTACCCCATGTGACCCACCCTAGTCCTATATATGTACTCAATGACCCCATGTGACCCACCCTAATCCTATATATGTACACAATGACCCCATGTGACCCACGCTAGTCTTATATAAGTACTCAATGACCACATGTGACCCACCCTTGTCCTATATAAGTACTCAATGACCACATGTGACCCACCCTAGTCCTATATAAGTACTCAATGTACCCATGTGACCCACCCTTGTCCTATATAAGTACTCAATTACCCCATGTGACCCACCCTAGTCCTATATAAGTACTCAATGACCGCATGTGACCCACCCTTGTCCTATATAAGTACTCAATGACTACATGTGACCCAACCTAGTCCTATATAAGTATTCAATGACCCCATGTGACCCACCCTAGTCCTATATAAGTACTCAATGACCTATTGTGACCCACCCTAGTCCTATATAAGTACTCAATAACTCCATGTGACCCACCCTAGTCCTATATAAGTACTCAATAACCCCATGTGACCTACGCTAGTCCTATATAAGTACTCAATGACCCCATGTGACCCACCCTAGTTCTATATAAGTACTCAATGACCCCAGCTGACCCACCCTAGTCATATGTTAGTGCACTATCACCCCATGTGACCCACCCTAGTCCTATATATGTAGTCAATGACCCCATGTGACCCACCCTAGTCCTATATATGTACACAATGACCCCATGTGACCTACGCTAGACCTATAAAGGTACTCAATGACAACATTTGACCCACCCTAGTCCTATATAAGTACTCAATAACCCCATGTGACAACCCTAGTCCTATATAAGTACTCAATGACCTAATGTGACCCACCCTAGTCCTATATAAGTACTCAATGACCCCATGTGACCCACGCTAGTCCTATATGAGTACTCAATGACCCCATGTGACCCACCCTAGTTCTATATAAGTACTCAATGACCGCAGGTGACCCACCCTAGTCATATATTAATGCTCTATGACCCCATGTGACCCACCCTAGTCCTATATATGTAGTCAATGACCCCATGTGACCCACCCTAGTCCTATATATGTACACAATGACCCCATGTGACCCACGCTAGTCCTATATAAGTACACAATGACCCCATGTGACCCACGCTAGTCCTATATAAGTACTCAATGACCCCATGTGACCCACCCTAGTCCTATATAAGTACTCTATGATTCCATGTGACCCACCCCAGTCCTATATAAGTACTCAATGATCCCATGTGACCCATCCTAGTCCTATATAAGTACTCAATGACCTTATGTGACCAACCCTAGTCCTATATAAGTACTCAATGACCTATTGTGACCCACCCTAGTCCTATATAAGTACTCAAAAACTCCATGTGACCCACCCTAGTCCTATATAAGTACTCAATGACCCTATGTGACCCACGCTAGTCCTATATAAGTATTCAATGACCCCATGTGACCCACCCTAGTCCTATATAAGTACTCAATGACCCCATGTGACCTACCCTAGTCCTATATAAGTATTCAATGACCCCATGTGACCCACCCTAGTCCTATATATGTAGTCAATGACTCCATGTGACTCATCCTAGTCCTATATAAGTACTCAATGACCCCAGGTGAACCACCCTAGTCCTATATATGTACACAATGACCCCATGTGACCCACCCCAGTACTATATAATTACTCAATCACCCCATGTGACCCACCCTAGTCCTATATAAGTACTCAATGACCCCATGTGACTCATCCTAGTCCTATATAAGTACTCAATGACCCCAAGTGACCCACCCTAGTCCTATCTTAGTGCTCAATGACCCCATGTGACCCACCCTAGTCCTATATATGTACTCAATGACCCCATGTGACCCACCCTAATCCTATATATGTACACAATGACCCCATGTGACCCACGCTAGTCCTATATAAGTACTCAATGACCCCATGTGACCCACCCTAGTCCTATATAAGTACTCTATGATTCCATGTGACCCACCCCAGTCCTATATAAGTACTCAATGATCCCATGTGACCCATCCTATTCCTATATAAGTACTCGATGGCCCCAGGTGACCCACCCTAGTCCTATATTAGTGCTCAATGACCCAATGTGACCCACGCTAGTCCTAAATAAGTACTCAATGACCCCATGTGACCCACTCTAGTCCTATATAAATACTCAATCACCCCATGTGACCCACCCTAGTCCTATATAAGTACTCAATGACCCCATGTGACCCATCCTATTCCTATATAAGTACTCGATGGCCCCAGGTGACCCACCCTAGTCCTATATTAGTGCTCAATGACCCAATGTGACCCACGCTAGTCCTAAATAAGTACTCAATGACCCCATGTGACCCACTCTAGTCCTATATAAATACTCAATCACCCCATGTGACCCACCCTAGTCCTATATAAGTACTCAATGACCCCATGTGACTCATCCTAGTCCTATATAAGTACTCAATGACCCCAGGTGACCCACCCTAGTCCTATATTAGTGCTCAATGACCCCATGTGTCCCACCCTAGTCCTATATATGTACTCAATGACCCCATGTGACCCACCCTAATCCTATATATGTACACAATGACCCCATGTGACCCACGCTAGACCTAAATAAGTACTCAATGACCCCATGTGACCCACTCTAGTCCTATATAAATACTCAATGACCCCATGTGACCCACCCTAGTCCTATATAAGTACTCAATGACCCCATGTGACTCATCCTAGTCCTATATAAGTACTCAATGACCCCAGGTCAGCCACCATAGTCTTATAAAAGTACTCAATGACCCCATGTGACCCACCCTAATCCTATATATGTACACAATGACCCCATGTGACCCACGCTAGTCCTATATAAGTACTCAATGACCCCATGTGACCCACCCTAGTCCTATATAAGTACTCTATGATTCCATGTGACTCACCCCAGTCCTATATAAGTACTCAATGATCCCATGTGACCCATCCTAGTCCTATATAAGTACTCAATGACCTTATGTGACCAACCCTAGTCCTATATAAGTACTCAATGACCTATTGTGACCCACCCTAGTCCTATATAAGTACTCAAAAACTCCATGTGACCCACCCTAGTCCTATATAAGTACTCAATGACCCCATGTGACTCATCCTAGTCCTATATAAGTACTCAATGACCCCAAGTGACCCACCCTAGTCCTATCTTAGTGCTCAATGACCCCATGTGACCCACCCTAGTCCTATATATGTACTCAATGACCCCATGTGACCCACCCTAATCCTATATATGTACACAATGACCCCATGTGACCCACGCTAGTCCTATATAAGTACTCAATGACCCCATGTGACCCACCCTAGTCCTATATAAGTACTCTATGATTCCATGTGACCCACCCCAGTCCTATATAAGTACTCAATGATCCCATGTGACCCATCCTATTCCTATATAAGTACTCGATGGCCCCAGGTGACCCACCCTAGTCCTATATTAGTGCTCAATGACCCAATGTGACCCACGCTAGTCCTAAATAAGTACTCAATGACCCCATGTGACCCACTCTAGTCCTATATAAATACTCAATCACCCCATGTGACCCACCCTAGTCCTATATAAGTACTCAATGACCCCATGTGACTCATCCTAGTCCTATATAAGTACTCAATGACCCCATGTGACTCATCCCAGTCCTATATAAGTACTCAATGATCCCATGTGACCCATCCTAGTCCTATATAAGTACTCAATGACCTTATGTGACCAACCCTAGTCCTATATAAGTACTCAATGACCTATTGTGACCCACCCTAGTCCTATATAAGTACTCAAAAACTCCATGTGACCCACCCTAGTCCTATATTAGTGCTCAGTGACCCCATGTGACCAACCCTAGTCCTATATATGTACTCAATGACCCCATGTGACCCACCCTAATCCTATATATGTACACAATGACCCCATGTGACCCACGCTAGTCTTATATAAGTACTCAATGACCACATGTGACCCACCCTTGTCCTATATAAGTACTCAATGACCACATGTGACCCACCCTAGTCCTATATAAGTACTCAATGTACCCATGTGACCCACCCTTGTCCTATATAAGTACTCAATGACCCCAGGTCAGCCACCCTAGTCTTATAAAAGTACTCAATGACCCCAGGTGACCCACCCTAGTCCTATATTAGTGCTCAGTGACCCCATGTGACCAACCCTAGTCCTATATATGTACTCAATGACCCCATGTGACCCACCCTAATCCTATATATGTACACAATGACCCCATGTGACCCACGCTAGTCTTATATAAGTACTCAATGACCACATGTGACCCACCCTTGTCCTATATAAGTACTCAATGACCACATGTGACCCACCCTAGTCCTATATAAGTACTCAATGTACCCATGTGACCCACCCTTGTCCTATATAAGTACTCAATTACCCCATGTGACCCACCCTAGTCCTATATATGTACTCAATGACCCCATGTGACCCACCCTAATCCTATATATGTACACAATGACCCCATGTGACCCACGCTAGTCTTATATAAGTACTCAATGACCACATGTGACCCACCCTTGTCCTATATAAGTACTCAATGACCACATGTGACCCACCCTAGTCCTATATAAGTACTCAATGTACCCATGTGACCCACCCTTGTCCTATATAAGTACTCAATTACCCCATGTGACCCACCCTAGTCCTATATAAGTACTCAATGACCGCATGTGACCCACCCTTGTCCTATATAAGTACTCAATGACTACATGTGACCCAACCTAGTCCTATATAAGTATTCAATGACCCCATGTGACCCACCCTAGTCCTATATAAGTACTCAATGACCTATTGTGACCCACCCTAGTCCTATATAAGTACTCAATAACTCCATGTGACCCACCCTAGTCCTATATAAGTACTCAATAACCCCATGTGACCTACGCTAGTCCTATATAAGTACTCAATGACCCCATGTGACCCACCCTAGTTCTATATAAGTACTCAATGACCCCAGCTGACCCACCCTAGTCATATGTTAGTGCACTATCACCCCATGTGACCCACCCTAGTCCTATATATGTAGTCAATGACCCCATGTGACCCACCCTAGTCCTATATATGTACACAATGACCCCATGTGACCTACGCTAGACCTATAAAGGTACTCAATGACAACATTTGACCCACCCTAGTCCTATATAAGTACTCAATAACCCCATGTGACAACCCTAGTCCTATATAAGTACTCAATGACCTAATGTGACCCACCCTAGTCCTATATAAGTACTCAATGACCCCATGTGACCCACCCCAGTACTATATAATTACTCAATCACCCCATGTGACCCACCCTAGTCCTATATAAGTACTCAATGACCCCATGTGACTCATCCTAGTCCTATATAAGTACTCAATGACCCCAAGTGACCCACCCTAGTCCTATATTAGTGCTCAATGACCCCATGTGACCCACCCTAGTCCTATATTTGTACTCAATGACCCCATGTGACCCACGCTAGTCCTATATAAGTACTCAATGACCCCATGTGACCCACCCTAGTCCTATATAAGTACTCTATGATTCCATGTGACCCACCCCAGTCCTATATAAGTACTCAATGATCCCATGTGACCCATCCTAGTCCTATATAAGTACTCAATGACCTTATGTGACCAACCCTAGTCCTATATAAGTACTCAATGACCTATTGTGACCCACCCTAGTCCTATATAAGTACTCAAAAACTCCATGTGACCCACCCTAGTCCTATATAAGTACTCAATGACCCTATGTGACCCACGCTAGTCCTATATAAGTATTCAATGACCCCATGTGACCCACCCTAGTCCTATATAAGTACTCAATGACCCCATGTGACCTACCCTAGTCCTATATAAGTATTCAATGACCCCATGTGACCCACCCTAGTCCTATATATGTAGTCAATGACTCCATGTGACTCATCCTAGTCCTATATAAGTACTCAATGACCCCAGGTGAACCACCCTAGTCCTATATATGTACACAATGACCCCATGTGACCCACCCCAGTACTATATAATTACTCAATCACCCCATGTGACCCACCCTAGTCCTATATAAGTACTCAATGACCCCATGTGACTCATCCTAGTCCTATATAAGTACTCAATGACCCCAAGTGACCCACCCTAGTCCTATCTTAGTGCTCAATGACCCCATGTGACCCACCCTAGTCCTATATATGTACTCAATGACCCCATGTGACCCACCCTAATCCTATATATGTACACAATGACCCCATGTGACCCACGCTAGTCCTATATAAGTACTCAATGACCCCATGTGACCCACCCTAGTCCTATATAAGTACTCTATGATTCCATGTGACCCACCCCAGTCCTATATAAGTACTCAATGATCCCATGTGACCCATCCTATTCCTATATAAGTACTCGATGGCCCCAGGTGACCCACCCTAGTCCTATATTAGTGCTCAATGACCCAATGTGACCCACGCTAGTCCTAAATAAGTACTCAATGACCCCATGTGACCCACTCTAGTCCTATATAAATACTCAATCACCCCATGTGACCCACCCTAGTCCTATATAAGTACTCAATGACCCCATGTGACTCATCCTAGTCCTATATAAGTACTCAATGACCCCAGGTGACCCACCCTAGTCCTATATTAGTGCTCAATGACCCCATGTGTCCCACCCTAGTCCTATATATGTACTCAATGACCCCATGTGACCCACCCTAATCCTATATATGTACACAATGACCCCATGTGACCCACGCTAGACCTAAATAAGTACTCAATGACCCCATGTTACCCACTCTAGTCCTATATAAATACTCAATGACCCCATGTGACCCACCCTAGTCCTATATAAGTACTCTATGACCCCATGTGACTTATCCTAGTCCTATATAAGTACTCAATGACCCCAGGTCAGCCACCATAGTCTTATAAAAGTACTCAATGACCCCAGGTGACCCACCCTAGTCCTATATTAGTGCTCAGTGACCCCATGTGACCAACCCTAGTCCTATATATGTACTCAATGACCCCATGTGACCCACCCTAATCCTATATATGTACACAATGACCCCATGTGACCTACGCTAGTCTTATATAAGTACTCAATGACCACATGTGACCCACCCTAGTCCTATATAAGTACTCAATGACCCCAGGTCAGCCACCCTAGTCTTATAAAAGTACTCAATGACCCCAGGTGACCCACCCTAGTCCTATATTAGTGCTCAGTGACCCCATGTGACCAACCCTAGTCCTATATATGTACTCAATGACCCCATGTGACCCACCCTAATCCTATATATGTACACAATGACCCCATGTGACCCACGCTAGTCTTATATAAGTACTCAATGACCACATGTGACCCACCCTTGTCCTATATAAGTACTCAATGACCACATGTGACCCACCCTAGTCCTATATAAGTACTCAATGTACCCATGTGACCCACCCTTGTCCTATATAAGTACTCAATTACCCCATGAGACCCACCCTAGTCCTATATATGTACTCAATGACCCCATGTGACCCACCCTAATCCTATATATGTACACAATGACCCCATGTGACCCACCCTAGTCCTATATAAGTACTCAATGACCCCATGTGACTAATCCTAGTTCTATATAAGTACTCAATGACCCCATGTGACCCACCCTAATCCTATATATGTACACAATGACCCCATGTGACCCACGCTAGTCTTATATAAGTACTCAATGACCACATGTGACCCACCCTAGTCCTATATTTGTACTCAATGACCCCATGTGACCCACCCTAATCCTATATATGTACACAATGACCCCATGTGACCCACCCTAATCCTATAAATGTACACAATGACCCCATGTGACCCACGCTAGTCCTATATAAGTACTCAATGACCCCATGTGACCCACTCTAGTCCTATATAAATACTCAATCACCCCATGTGACCCACCCTAGTCCTATATAAGTACTCAATGACCCCATGTGACTCATCCTAGTCCTATATAAGTACTCAATGACCCCATGTGACCCACCCTAATCCTATATATGTACACAATGACCCCATGTGACCCACCCTAATCCTATATATGTACTCAATGACCCCAGGTGACCCACCCTAGTCCTATATTAGTGCTCAGTGACCCCATGTGACCAACCCTAGTCCTATATATGTACTCAATGACCCCATGTGACCCACCCTAATCCTATATATGTACACAATGACCCCATGTGACCCACGCTAGTCTTATATAAGTACTCAATGACCACATGTGACCCACCCTTGTCCTATATAAGTACTCAATGACCACATGTGACCCACCCTAGTCCTATATAAGTACTCAATGTACCCATGTGACCCACCCTTGTCCTATATAAGTACTCAATTACCCCATGTGACCCACCCTAGTCCTATATTAGTGCTCAATGACCCCATGTGACCCACCCTAGTCCTATATTTGTACTCAATGACCCCATGTGACCCACCCTAATCCTATATATGTACACAATGACCCCATGTGACCCACGCTAGTCCTATATAAGTACTCAATGACCCCATGTGACCCTCCCTAGACCTATATAAGTACTCTATGATTCCATGTGACCCACCCCAGTCCTATATAAGTACTCAATGATCCCATGTGACCCATCCTAGTCCTATATAAGTACTCAATGTTCCCATGTGACCCATCCTAGTCCTATATAAGTACTCAATGGCCCCAGGTGACCCTCCCTAGTCCTATATTAGTGCTCAATGACCCCATGTGACCCACGCTAGTCCTAAATAAGTACTCAATGACCCCATGTGACCCACTCTAGTCCTATATAAATACTCAATCACCCCATGTGACCCACCCTAGTCCTATATAAGTACTCAATGACCCCATGTGACTCATCCTAGTCCTATATAAGTACTCAATGACCCCTTGTGACTCATCCTAGTCCTATATAAGTACTCAATGACCCCAAGTGACCCACCCTAGTCCTATATTAGTGCTCAATGACCCCATGTGACCCACCCTAGTCCTATATATGTACTCAATGACCCCATGTGACCCACCCTAATCCTATATATGTACACAATGACCCCATGTGACCCACGCTAGTCCTATATAAGTACTCAATGACCCCATGTGACCCACCCTAGTCCTATATAAGTACTCTATGATTCCATGTGACCCAACCCAGTCCTATATAAGTACTCAATGACCTTATGTGACCAACCCTAGTCCTATATAAGTACTAAATGACCTATTGTGACCCACCCTAGTCCTATATAAGTACTCAAAAACTCCATGTGACCCACCCTAGTCCTATATAAGTACTCAATGACCCTATGTGACCCACGCTAGTCCTATATAAGTATTCAATGACCCCATGTGACCCACCCTAGTCCTATATAAGTACTCAATGACCCCATGTGACCTACCCTAGTCCTATATAAGTATTCAATGACCCCATGTGACCCACCCTAGTCCTATATATGTAGTCAATGACTCCATGTGACTCATCCTAGTCCTATATAAGTACTCAATGACCCCAGGTGAACCACCCTAGTCCTATATATGTACACAATGACCCCATGTGACCCACCCCAGTACTATATAATTACTCAATCACCCCATGTGACCCACCCTAGTCCTATATAAGTACTCAATGACCCCATGTGACTCATCCTAGTCCTATATAAGTACTCAATGACCCCAAGTGACCCACCCTAGTCCTATCTTAGTGCTCAATGACCCCATGTGACCCACCCTAGTCCTATATATGTACTCAATGACCCCATGTGACCCACCCTAATCCTATATATGTACACAATGACCCCATGTGACCCACGCTAGTCCTATATAAGTACTCAATGACCCCATGTGACCCACCCTAGTCCTATATAAGTACTCTATGATTCCATGTGACCCACCCCAGTCCTATATAAGTACTCAATGATCCCATGTGACCCATCCTATTCCTATATAAGTACTCGATGGCCCCAGGTGACCCACCCTAGTCCTATATTAGTGCTCAATGACCCAATGTGACCCACGCTAGTCCTAAATAAGTACTCAATGACCCCATGTGACCCACTCTAGTCCTATATAAATACTCAATCACCCCATGTGACCCACCCTAGTCCTATATAAGTACTCAATGACCCCATGTGACTCATCCTAGTCCTATATAAGTACTCAATGACCCCAAGTGACCCACCCTAGTCCTATCTTAGTGCTCAATGACCCCATGTGACCCACCCTAGTCCTATATATGTACTCAATGACCCCATGTGACCCACCCTAATCCTATATATGTACACAATGACCCCATGTGACCCACGCTAGTCCTATATAAGTACTCAATGACCCCATGTGACCCACCCTAGTCCTATATAAGTATTCTATGATTCCATGTGACCCACCCCAGTCCTATATAAGTACTCAATGATCCCATGTGACCCATCCTATTCCTATATAAGTACTCGATGGCCCCAGGTGACCCACCCTAGTCCTATATTAGTGCTCAATGACCCAATGTGACCCACGCTAGTCCTAAATAAGTACTCAATGACCCCATGTGACCCACTCTAGTCCTATATAAATACTCAATCACCCCATGTGACCCACCCTAGTCCTATATAAGTACTCAATGACCCCATGTGACTCATCCTAGTCCTGTATAAGTACTCAATGACCCCATGTGACCCACTCTAGTCCTATATAAATACCCAATGACCCCATGTGACCCACCCTAGTCCTATATAAGTACTCAATGACCCCATGTGACTCATCCTAGTCCTATATAAGTACTCAATGACCCCAGGTCAGCCACCATAGTCTTATAAAAGTACTCAATGACCCCAGGTGACCCACCCTAGTCCTATATTAGTGCTCAGTGACCCCATGTGACCAACCCTAGTCCTATATATGTACTCAATGACCCCATGTGACCCACCCTAATCCTATATATGTACACAATGACCCCATGTGACCTACGCTAGTCTTATATAAGTACTCAATGACCACATGTGACCCACCCTAGTCCTATATAAGTACTCAATGACCCCAGGTCAGCCACCCTAGTCTTATAAAAGTACTCAATGACCCCAGGTGACCCACCCTAGTCCTATATTAGTGCTCAGTGACCCCATGTGACCAACCCTAGTCCTATATAAGTACTCAATGTACCCATGTGACCCACCCTTGTCCTATATAAGTACTCAATTACCCCATGTGACCCACCCTAGTCCTATATATGTACTCAATGACCCCATGTGACCCACCCTAATCCTATATATGTACACAATGACCTCATGTGACCCACCCTAGTCCTATATAAGTACTCAATGACCCCATGTGACTCATCCTAGTCCTATATAAGTACTCAATGACCCCATGTGACCCACCCTAATCCTATATATGTACACAATGACCCCATGTGACCCACGCTAGTCTTATATAAGTACTCAATGACCACATGTGACCCACCCTTGTCCTATATAAGTACTCAATGACCACATGTGACCCACCCTAGTCCTATATAAGTACTCAATGTACCCATGTGACCCACCCTTGTCCTATATAAGTGCTCAATTACCCCATGTGACCCACCCTAGTCCTATATAAGTACTCAATGACCGCATGTGACCCACCCTTGTCCTATATAAGTACTCAATGACCACATGTGACCCAACCTAGTCCTATATAAGTATTCAATGACCCCATGTGACCCACCCTAGTCCTATATAAGTACTCAATGACCTATTGTGACCCACCCTAGTCCTATATAAGTACTCAATAACTCCATGTGACCCTCCCTAGTCCTATATAAGTACTCAATAACCCCATGTGACCTACGCTAGTCCTATATAAGTACTCAATGACCCCATGTGACCCACCCTAGTTCTATATAAGTACTCAATGACCCCAGCTGACCCACCCTAGTCATATGTTAGTGCACTATCACCCCATGTGACCCACCCTAGTCCTATATATGTAGTCAATGACCCCATGTGACCCACCCTAGTCCTATATATGTACACAATGACCCCATGTGACCTACGCTAGTCCTATAAAGGTACTCAATGACAACATGTGACCCACCCTAGTCCTATATAAGTACTCAATAACCCCATGTGACAACCCTAGTCCTATATAAGTACTCAATGACCTAATGTGACCCACCCTAGTCCTATATAAGTACTCAATGACCCCATGTGACCCACCCCAGTACTATATAATTACTCAATCACCCCATGTGACCCACCCTAGTCCTATATAAGTACTCAATGACCCCATGTGACTCATCCTAGTCCTATATAAGTACTCAATGACCCCAAGTGACCCACCCTAGTCCTATTTTAGTGCTCAATGACCCCATGTGACCCACCCTAGTCCTATATTTGTACTCAATGACCCCATGTGACCCACCCTAATCCTATATATGTACACAATGACCCCATGTGACCCACGCTAGTCCTATATAAGTACTCAATGACCCCATGTGACCCACCCTAGTCCTATATAAGTACTCTATGATTCCATGTGACCCACCCCGGTCCTATATAAGTACTCAATGATCCCATGTGACCCATCCTAGTCCTATATAAGTACTCAATGATCCCATGTGACCCATCCTAGTCCTATATAAGTACTCAATGGCCCCAGGTGACCCACCCTAGTCCTATATTAGTGCTCAATGACCCCATGTGACCCACGCTAGTCCTAAATAAGTACTCAATGACCCCATGTGACCCACTCTAGTCCTATATAAATACTCAATCACCCCATGTGACCCACCCTAGTCCTATATAAGTACTCAATGACCCCATGTGACTCATCCTAGTCCTATATAAGTACTCAATGACCCCAGGTGACCCACCCTAATCCTATGTTAGTGCTCAATGACCCCATGTGTCCCACCCTAGTCCTATATATGTACTCAATGACCCCATGTGACCCACCCTAATCCTATATATGTACACAATGACCCCATGTGACCCACGCTAGTCCTATATAAGTACTCAATGACCCCATGTGACTCATCCTAGTCCTATATAAGTACTCAATGACCCCAAGTGACCCACCCTAGTCCTATCTTAGTGCTCAATGACCCCATGTGACCCACCCTAGTCCTATATATGTACTCAATGACCCCATGTGACCCACCCTAATCCTATATATGTACACAATGACCCCATGTGACCCACGCTAGTCCTATATAAGTACTCAATGACCCCATGTGACCCACCCTAGTCCTATATAAGTACTCTATGATTCCATGTGACCCACCCCAGTCCTATATTAGTGCTCAATGACCCCATGTGACCCACGCTAGTCCTAAATAAGTACTCAATGACCCCATGTGACCCTCTCTAGTCCTATATAAATACTCAATCACCCCATGTGACCCACCCTAGTCCTATATAAGTACTCAATGACCCCATGTGACTCATCCTAGTCCTATATAAGTACTCAATGACCCCATGTGACCCACCCTAGTCCTATATATGTAGTCAATGACTCCATGTGACTCATCCTAGTCCTATATAAGTACTCAATGACCCCAGGTGAACCACCCTAGTCCTATATATGTACACTATGACCCCATGTGACCCACCCCAGTACTATATAATTACTCAATCACCCCATGTGACCCACCCTAGTCCTATATAAGTACTCAATGACCCCATGTGACTCATCCTAGTCCTATATAAGTACTCAATGACCCCAAGTGACCCACCCTAGTCCTATCTTAGTGCTCAATGACCCCATGTGACCCACCCTAGTCCTATATATGTACTCAATGACCCCATGTGACCCACCCTAATCCTATATATGTACACAATGACCCCATGTGACCCACGCTAGTCCTATATAAGTACTCAATGACCCCATGTGACCCACCCTAGTCCTATATAAGTACTCTATGATTCCATGTGACCCACCCCAGTCCTATATAAGTACTCAATGATCCCATGTGACCCATCCTATTCCTATATAAGTACTCAATGACCCCATGTGACCCACCCTAGTCCTATATAAGTACTCTATGATTCCATGTGACCCACCCCAGTCCTATATAAGTACTCAATGATCCCATGTGACCCATCCTAGTCCTATATAAGTACTCAATGATCCCATGTGACCCATCCTAGTCCTATATAAGTACTCAATGGCCCCAGGTGACCCACCCTAGTCCTATATTAGTGCTCAATGACCCCATGTGACCCACGCTAGTCCTAAATAAGTACTCAATGACCCCATGTGACCCACTCTAGTCCTATATAAATACTCAATCACCCCATGTGACCCACCCTAGTCCTATATAAGTACTCAATGACCCCATGTGACTCATCCTAGTCCTATATAAGTACTCAATGACCCCATGTGACCCACCCTAATCCTATGTTAGTGCTCAATGACCCCATGTGTCCCACCCTAGTCCTATATATGTACTCAATGACCCATGTGACCCACCCTAATCCTATATATGTACACAATGACCCCATGTGACCCACGCTAGTCCTAAATAAGTACTCAATCACCCCATGTGACCCACCCTAGTCCTATATAAGTACTCAATGACCCCATGTGACTCATCCTAGTCCTATATAAGTACTCAATGACCCCAAGTGACCCACCCTAGTCCTATATTAGTGCTCAATGACCCCATGTGACCCACCCTAGTCCTATATATGTACTCAATGACCCCATGTGACCCACCCTAATCCTATATATGTACACAATGACCCCATGTGACCCACGCTAGTCCTAAATAAGTACTCAATCACCCCATGTGACCCACCCTAGTCCTATATTAGTGCTCAATGACCCCATGTGACCCACCCTAGTCCTATATATGTACTCAATGACCCCATGTGACCCACCCTAATCCTATATAAGTACTCAATGACCCCAGGTGACCCACCCTAGTCCTATATTAGTGCTCAATGACCACATGTGTCCCACCCTAGTCCTATATATGTACTCAATGACCCCATGTGACCCACCCTAATCCTATATATGTACACAATGACCCCATGTGACCCACGCTAGTCCTAAATAAGTACTCAATGACCCCATGTGACCCACTCTAGTCCTATATAAATACCCAATGACCCCATGTGACCCACCCTAGTCCTATATAAGTACTCAATGACCCCATGTGACTCATCCTAGTCCTATATAAGTACTCAATGACCCCAGGTCAGCCACCATAGTCTTATAAAAGTACTCAATGACCCCAGGTGACCCACCCTAGTCCTATATTAGTGCTCAGTGACCCCATGTGACCAACCCTAGTCCTATATATGTACTCAATGACCCCATGTGACCCACCCTAATCCTATATATGTACACAATGACCCCATGTGACCTACGCTAGTCTTATATAAGTACTCAATGACCACATGTGACCCACCCTAGTCCTATATAAGTACTCAATGACCCCAGGTCAGCCACCCTAGTCTTATAAAAGTACTCAATGACCCCAGGTGACCCACCCTAGTCCTATATTAGTGCTCAGTGACCCCATGTGACCAACCCTAGTCCTATATATGTACTCAATGACCCCATGTGACCCACCCTAATCCTATATATGTACACAATGACCCCATGTGACCCACGCTAGTCTTATATAAGTACTCAATGACCACATGTGACCCACCCTTGTCCTATATAAGTACTCAATGACCACATGTGACCCACCCTAGTCCTATATAAGTACTCAATGTACCCATGTGACCCACCCTTGTCCTATATAAGTACTCAATTACCCCATGTGACCCACCCTAGTCCTATATATGTACTCAATGACCCCATGTGACCCACCCTAATCCTATATATGTACACAATGACCCCATGTGACCCACCCTAGTCCTATATAAGTACTCAATGACCCCATGTGACTCATCCTAGTCCTATATAAGTACTCAATGACCCCATGTGACCCACCCTAATCCTATATATGTACACAATGACCCCATGTGACCCACGCTAGTCTTATATAAGTACTCAATGACCACATGTGACCCACCCTTGTCCTATATAAGTACTCAATGACCACATGTGACCCACCCTAGTCCTATATAAGTACTCAATGTACCCATGTGACCCACCCTTGTCCTATATAAGTACTCAATTACCCCATGTGACCCACCCTAGTCCTATATAAGTACTCAATGACCGCATGTGACCCACCCTTGTCCTATATAAGTACGCAATGACCACATGTGACCCAACCTAGTCCTATATAAGTATTCAATGACCCCATGTGACCCACCCTAGTCCTATATAAGTACTCAATGACCTATTGTGACCCACCCTAGTCCTATATAAGTACTCAATAACTCCATGTGACCCTCCCTAGTCCTATATAAGTACTCAATAACCCCATGTGACCTACGCTAGTCCTATATAAGTACTCAATGACCCCATGTGACCCACCCTAGTTCTATATAAGTACTCAATGACCCCAGCTGACCCACCCTAGTCATATGTTAGTGCACTATCACCCCATGTGACCCACCCTAGTCCTATATATGTAGTCAATGACCCCATGTGACCCACCCTAGTCCTATATATGTACACAATGACCCCATGTGACCTACGCTAGTCCTATAAAGGTACTCAATGACAACATTTGACCCACCCTAGTCCTATATAAGTACTCAATAACCCCATGTGACAACCCTAGTCCTATATAAGTACTCAATGACCTAATGTGACCCACCCTAGTCCTATATAAGTACTCAATGACCCCATGTGACCCACCCCAGTACTATATAATTACTCAATCACCCCATGTGACCCACCCTAGTCCTATATAAGTACTCAATGACCCCATGTGACTCATCCTAGTCCTATATAAGTACTCAATGACCCCAAGTGACCCACCCTAGTCCTATATTAGTGCTCAATGACCCCATGTGACCCACCCTAGTCCTATATTTGTACTCAATGACCCCATGTGACCCACCCTAATCCTATATATGTACACAATGACCCCATGTGACCCACGCTAGTCCTATATAAGTACTCAATGACCCCATGTGACCCACCCTAGTCCTATATAAGTACTCTATGATTCCATGTGACCCACCCCAGTCCTATATAAGTACTCAATGATCCCATGTGACCCATCCTAGTCCTATATAAGTACTCAATGATCCCATGTGACCCATCCTAGTCCTATATAAGTACTCAATGGCCCCAGGTGACCCACCCTAGTCCTATATTAGTGCTCAATGACCCCATGTGACCCACGCTAGTCCTAAATAAGTACTCAATGACCCCATGTGACCCACTCTAGTCCTATATAAATACTCAATCACCCCATGTGACCCACCCTAGTCCTATATAAGTACTCAATGACCCCATGTGACTCATCCTAGTCCTATATAAGTACTCAATGACCCCAGGTGACCCACCCTAATCCTATGTTAGTGCTCAATGACCCCATGTGTCCCACCCTAGTCCTATATATGTACTCAATGACCCCATGTGACCCACCCTAATCCTATATATGTACACAATGTCCCCATGTGACCCACGCTAGTCCTAAATAAGTACTCAATCACCCCATGTGACCCACCCTAGTCCTATATAAGTACTCAATGACCCCATGTGACTCATCCTAGTCCTATATAAGTACTCAATGACCCCAAGTGACCCACCCTAGTCCTATATTAGTGCTCAATGACCCCATGTGACCCACCCTAGTCCTATATATGTACTCAATGACCCCATGTGACCCACCCTAATCCTATATATGTACACAATGACCCCATGTGACCCACGCTAGTCCTATATAAGTACTCAATGACCCCATGTGACCCACCCTAGTCCTATATAAGTACTCTATGATTCCATGTGACCCACCCCAGTCCTATATAAGTACTCAATGACCTTATGTGACCAACCCTAGTCCTATATAAGTTCTCAATGACCTATTGTGACGCACCCTAGTCCTATATAAGTACTCAAAAACTCCATGTGACCCACCCTAGTTCTATATAAGTACTCAATGACCCTATGTGACCCACGCTAGTCCTATATAAGTATTCAATGACCCCATGTGACCCACCCTAGTCCTATATAAGTACTCAATGACCCCATGTGACCTACCCTAGTCCTATATAAGTATTCAATGACCCCATGTGACCCACCCTAGTCCTATATATGTAGTCAATGACTCCATGTGACTCATCCTAGTCCTATATAAGTACTCAATGACCCCAGGTGAACCACCCTAGTCCTATATATGTACACAATGACCCCATGTGACCCACCCCAGTACTATATAATTACTCAATCACCCCATGTGACCCACCCTAGTCCTATATAAGTACTCAATGACCCCATGTGACTCATCCTAGTCCTATATAAGTACTCAATGACCCCAAGTGACCCACCCTAGTCCTATCTTAGTGCTCAATGACCCCATGTGACCCACCCTAGTCCTATATATGTACTCAATGACCCCATGTGACCCACCCTAATCCTATATATGTACACAATGACCCCATGTGACCCACGCTAGTCCTATATAAGTACTCAATGACCCCATGTGACCCACCCTAGTCCTATATAAGTACTCTATGATTCCATGTGACCCACCCCAGTCCTATATAAGTACTCAATGATCCCATGTGACCCATCCTATTCCTATATAAGTACTCAATGACCACATGTGACCCACCCTAGTCCTATATAAGTACTCTATGATTCCATGTGACCACCCCAGTCCTATATAAGTACTCAATGATCCCATGTGACCCATCCTAGTCCTATATAAGTACTCAATGATCCCATGTGACCCATCCTAGTCCTATATAAGTACTCAATGGCCCCAGGTGACCCACCCTAGTCCTATATTAGTGCTCAATAACCCCATGTGACCCACGCTAGTCCTAAATAAGTACTCAATGACCCCATGTGACCCACTCTAGTCCTATATAAATACTCAATCACCCCATGTGACCCACCCTAGTCCTATATAAGTACTCAATGACCCCATGTGACTCATCCTAGTCCTATATAAGTACTCAATGACCCCAGGTGACCCACCCTAATCCTATGTTAGTGCTCAATGACCCCATGTGTCCCACCCTAGTCCTATATATGTACTCAATGACCCCATGTGACCCACCCTAATCCTATATATGTACACAATGACCCCATGTGACCCACGCTAGTCCTAAATAAGTACTCAATCACCCCATGTGACCCACCCTAGTCCTATATAAGTACTCAATGACCCATGTGACTCATCCTAGTCCTATATAAGTACTCAATGACCCCAAGTGACCCACCCTAGTCCTATATTAGTGCTCAATGACCCCATGTGACCCACCCTAGTCCTATATATGTACTCAATGACCCCATGTGACCCACCCTAATCCTATATATGTACACAATGACCCCATGTGACCCACGCTAGTCCTATATAAGTACTCAATGACCCCATGTGACCCACCCTAGTCCTATATAAGTACTCTATGATTCCATGTGACCCACCCCAGTCCTATATAAGTACTCAATGACCTTATGTGACCAACCCTAGTCCTATATAAGTTCTCAATGACCTATTGTGACCCACCCTAGTCCTATATAAGTACTCAAAAACTCCATGTGACCCACCCTAGTCCTATATAAGTACTCAATGACCCTATGTGACCCACGCTAGTCCTATATAAGTATTCAATGACCCCATGTGACCCACCCTAGTCCTATATAAGTACTCAATGACCCCATGTGACTCATCCTAGTCCTATATAAGTACTCAATGACCCCAGGTGACCCACCCTAGTCCTATATTAGTGCTCAATGACCCCATGTGTCCCACCCTAGTCCTATATATTTACTCAATGACCCCATGTGACCCACCCTAATCCTATATATGTACACAATGACCCCATGTGACCCACGCTAGTCCTAAATAAGTACTCAATGACCCCATGTGACCCACTCTAGTCCTATATAAATACCCAATGACCCCATGTGACCCACCCTAGTCCTATATAAGTACTCAATGACCCCATGTGACTCATCCTAGTCCTATATAAGTACTCAATGACCCCAGGTCAGCCACCCTAGTCCAATAAAAGTACTCAATGACCCCAGGTGACACACCCTAGTCCTATATTAGTGCTCAATGACCCCATGTGACCAACCCTAGTCCTATATATGTACTCAATGACCCCATGTGACCCACCCTAATCCTATATATGTACACAATGACCACATGTGACCCACGCTAGTCCTATATAAGTACTCAACGACCCCATGTGACCCACCCTTGTCCTATATAAGTACTCAATTACCCCATGTGACCCACCCTAGTCCTATATAAGTACTCAATAACTCCATTTGACCCACCCTAGTCCTATATAAGTACTCAATGACCCCATGTGACCCACGTTAGTCCTATATAAGTATTCAATGACCCCATGTGACCCACCCTAGTCCTATATAAGTACTCAATGACCCCATGTGACCCATCCTAGTACTATATAAGTACTCAATGACCCCAGATGACCCACCATAGTCCTATATTAGTGCTCAATGGCCCCATGTGACCCACGCTAGTCCTATAAAAGTACTCAATGACCCCATGTGACCCACCCTAGTTCTATATAAGTACTCA
>NW_027117113.1:0-36254 GCF_024137725.1 Prorops nasuta | reverse complement strand
GGTACTTAGGGGGGTACTTAGGGGGGTACTTAAGGGGGTTCTTAGGGGGGTACATAGGGGGGTCTTGGGGAGGTACTTAGGGGGATACTTAGGGGGGTCTTGGGGGTGGGAATTGGGGGGGGGGGGTACTTAGGGGGGTACTTAGGGGGATCTTGGAGGGGTACTTAGGGGGGTACTTAGGGAGTTCCTTGGGGGGGTACTGGGGGGGGGTACTTAGGGGGGTCTTGGAGGGGTACTTAGGGGGGTATTAGGGGGGTCTTGGTGGGGTACTTAGGGGGATACTTAGGGGGGTCTTGGGGGTGGGATTTGGGGGGGGGGGGTACTTAGGGGGGGACTTAGGGGGATCTTGGAGGGGTACTTGGGGGGGGGGGGGGTACTTAGGCGGATCTTGGTGAGGTACTTAGGGGGGTACTTAGGGGGGTCTTGATGGGGTACTTGGGAGGTTCTTGGGGGGGTCTTATGGTGGGTACTTAGTGGGGGCCTTGGGGAGATACTTAGGGGGGTCTTGGTGTGGTACTTAGGGGGGTACTTAGGGTGTTCTTGGAGGGTGGGGGTACTTAGTGGCGTCTTGGGGGGATTTGGGGAGGGGGAGGTACTTAGGGGGGTACTTAGGGCGGTCTTGGGGGAGTAGTTAGGGGGGTCTTGGGGGGGCACTTAGGGGGGTCTTGGGTGGGGGACTTGGGGGGGGGGGTACTTCGGGGGGTACTTAGGGGAGTACTTAGGGGTGTGTTGGGGGTGGGGTACTTAAGGGGGTACTTAGGGGGGTCTTAGGGGGGCACTTAGGGGGGTACATAGTGGGTCTTGGGGTGGGACTTGGGGGGGGGGGGGTATTTCGAGGGGTACTTAGGGGGGTCGTGGGGTGGTACTTAGGGGGGGTACTTAGGGGGGTCTTGGGGTGGTACTTAGTGGGACTTGGGGGGGGGGGGGGTACTTAAGGGAGTACTTAGGGGGGTCTTGGGGGGGGGTACTTCGTGGGGTACTTAGGGGAGTACTTAGGGGGGTCTTGGGGGTGGTACTTAGGGAGGTCTTGGGGGGGGGTACTTAGGGGGGTACTTAGGGGGGTCTTGGGGGGGGTACTTAGGGGGGTACTTAGGGAGTTCTTTGTGGGGGTACTTGGGGGGGGTACTTAGGGGATCTTGGAGGGGTACTTAGGGGGGGGGGTACTTAGGGGGATCTTGGAGGGGTACTTAGGGGGGTACTTAGGGAGTTCTTGAGGGGGGTACTGGGGGGGGGGTACTTAGGGGGGTCTTGGAGGTGTACTTAGGGGTGTATTAGGGGGGTCTTGGTGGGGTACTTAGGGGGGTACTTAGGGTGGTCTTGGGGGGGGACTTGGGGGGGGGGGGTACTTAGGGGGGTACTTAGGGGGGTACTTAGGGGGGGTACTTAGGGTGGTACTTAGGGGGGTACTTAGGGGGGTACTTAGGGGGGTACTTAGGGGGGTCTTGGGGGGGTTTGGGGGGGGGGGTACTTAGGTGGGTACTTAGTGGGTTACTTATGGGGGTCTTGGGGGGGGGTACTTCGGAAGGTACTTAGGGGAGTACGTAGGGGGGTCTTGGGGTGGTACTTAGGGAGGTCTTGGGGGGGGGGTACTTAGGGGGGTACTTAAGGGGGTACTTAGGGGGGTACATAGGGGGGTCTTGGGGTGGTACTTAGGGAGGTCTTGGGGGGGGGGGTACTTAGGGGGGTACTTAGGGGGGTCTTGTGGGGGTTCTTAGGGGAGTACTTAGGGGGGTTTTAGGAGGGGGAGATAATTAGGTGGGTCTTGGTGGGTACTTAGGGGAGTACATAGGTGTGGTCTTGGAGGGGGGGGGTACTTAGGGGGGTCTGGGGGGGGGGGTACTTAGGGGGGGTCTGGGGGGGGGGGTACTTAGGGGGATCTTGGGGAGGTACTTAGGGGGATCTTGGAGGGGTACTTGGGGGGGGGGGGGGTACTTAGGGGGATCTTGGGGAGGTACTTAGGGGGGTACTTAGGTGGTTCTTGATGGGGTACTTGGGAGGTTCTTGGGGGGGGGGACTAATGGTGGGTACTTAGTGGGGGCCTTGGGGGGATACTTAGGGGGGTCTTGGTGTGGTACTTAGGGTGGTACTAACAGGGGTACTTAGGGGGGTACTTAGGGGGTTCTTTGAGGGAGGGGGTACTTAGGGGCGTCTTGGGGGGATTTGGGGGGGGGGTACTTAGGGGGGGTACTTAGGGCGGTCATGGGGAGTAGTTAGGGGGGTCTTGGGGTTGCACTTAGGGAGGTCTTGGGTGGGGGACTTGGGGGGGGGGGTACTTCGGGGGGGTACTTAGGGGAGTATTTAGGGGGGTCTTGGGGGGGCACTTAGGGGGGTACATAGGGGGCCTTTGGGGGGGTGGGACTTGGGGGGGGTACTTAGGGGGGTACTTAGGGGGGTCGTGGGGTGGTACTTAGGGGGGTACTTAGGGGGGGTACTTAAGGGGGTTCTTAGGGGGGTACATAGGGGGGTCTTGGGGAGGTACTTAGGGGGGTCTTGGGGGGGAACTTAGGGGGTTGTGGGGGTTAATTAGGGGAGTACTTAGGGGGGTCTTGGGGGGGGTACTTAGGGTGGTACTTAGGGGGGGTACTTAGGGGGGGTACTTAGGGGGGTCTTGGGGGTGGTACTTAGGGGGGTCTTGGGGGGGTAATTAGGGGAGTACTTAGGGGGGTCTTGGGGGGGGGTACTTAGGGGGCATCTTTGGGGGTGGTAGTTAGGGGGGTCTTGGGGGGGTGGGTACTTAGTGGGGTCTTGGGGGGGGGGGGTACTTAGGGGGTGTCTTGGGGGGGTACATAGGGGAGTACTTAGGGGGGTCTTGGGGGGAGTCTTGGGGGGGGGACTTGAGGGGGGCACTTAGGGGGTACTTTGGGGGGTACTTAGGGGGGTCTTGGGGGGGTTCTTAGGGGAGTACTTAGGGGGGTTTTAGGAGGGGGAGATAATTAGGTGGGTCTTGGTGGGTACTTAGGGGAGTACATAGGTGTGGTCTTGGAGGGGGGGGGTACTTAGGGGGGTCTCGGGGGGGTACTTATAGGGGTCTTGGCTTGGTACTTACAGGGGTCTTGGGTGGGAGGGGGGGTAATTAAGGGGGGTACTTAGGGGGGTCTTGGGTTTGGTACTTACAGGGGTCTGGGGGGGGGATTACTTAGGGTGGTACTTAGGGGGGTCTTGGGGGGGTACTTAGGGGGGTACTTAGGGGGGGGTACTTAGTGGGGCACATAGGGGGGGTACTTAGGGGGGGTACTTAGGGGGGTACTTAAGGGGGTTCTTAGGGGGGTACATAGGGGGGTCTTGGGGAGGTACTTAGGGGGATACTTAGGGGGGTCTTGGGGGTGGGACTTGGGGGGGGGGGGGTACTTAGGGGGGTACTTAGGGGGATCTTGGAGGGGTACTTAGGGGGGTACTTAGGGAGTTCTTGGGGGGGTACTGGGGGGGGGTACTTAGGTGGGTACTTAGTGGGTTACTTATGGGGGTCTTGGGGGGGGGGGTACTTCGGAAGGTACTTAGGGGAGTACGTAGGGGGGTCTTGGGGTGGTACTTAGGGAGGTCTTGGGGGGAGGGGTACTTAGGGGGGTACTTAAGGGGGTTCTTAGGGGGGTACATAGGGGGGTCTTGGGGTGGTACTTAGGGAGGTCTTGGGGGGGGGGGGGGTACTTAGGGGGGTACTTAGGGGGGTCTTGGGGGGGTACTTAGGGGGGTACTTAGGGAGTTCTTTGTGGGGTACTTGGGGGGGGGGAGGTACTTAGGGGGATCTTGGAGGGGGTACTTGGGGGGGGGGGTACTTAGGGGGATCTTGGAGGGGTACTTAGGTGGGTACTTAGGGAGTTCTTGGGGGGGTACTGGGGGGGTACTTAGGGGGGTCTTGGAGGTGTACTTAGGGGGGTATTAGGGGGGTCTTGGTGGGGTACTTAGGGGGGTACTTAGGGGGGTCTTGGGGGGGGTATTTAGGGGGGAATTGGGGGGGTACTTAGGGGGGTACTTAGGGGGGTAATTAGGGGGGTCTTGGGAGGGTACTTAGGGGGATCTTGTAGGGGTACTTGGGGGGGGGGGGGTACTTAGGGGGATCTTGGGGAGGTACTTAGGGGGATCTTGGAGGGGTACTTGGGGGGGGGGGGTACTTAGGGGGATCTTGGGGAGGTACTTAGGGGGGTACTTAGGTGGTTCTTGATGGGGTACTTGGGAGGTTCTTGGGGGGGGGGACTAATGGTGGGTACTTAGTGGGGGCCTTGGGGGGATACTTAGGGGGGTCTTGGTGTGGTACTTAGGGTGGTACTAACAGGGGTACTTAGGGGGGTACTTAGGGGGTTCTTTGAGGGAGAGGGTACTTAGGGGCGTCTTGGGGGGATTTGGGGGGGGGGGGGTACTTAGGGCGGTCATGGGGGAGTAGTTAGGGGGGTCTTGGGGTTGCACTTAGGGAGGTCTTGGGTGGGGGACTTGGGGGGGGGGTACTTCGGGGGGTACTTAGGGAAGTACTTAGGGGGGTCTTGGGGGGGCACTTAGGGGGGTACATAGGGGGCCTTTGGGGGGGGGGACTTGGGGGGGGGTACTTCGGGGGGTACTTAGGGGGGTCGTGGGGTGGTACTTAGGGGGGGTACTTAGGGGGGTACTTAAGGGGGTTCTTAGGGGGGGTACATAGGGGGGTCTTGGGGAGGTACTTAGGGGGATACTTAGGGGGGTCTTGGGGGTGGGAATTGGGGGGGGGGGGTACTTAGGGGGGTACTTAGGGGGATCTTGGAGGGGTACTTAGGGGGGTACTTAGGGAGTTCCTTGGGGGGGTACTGGGGGGGGGGTACTTAGGGGGGTCTTGGAGGGGTACTTAGGGGGGTATTAGGGGGGTCTTGGTGGGGTACTTAGGGGGATACTTAGGGGGGTCTTGGGGGTGGGATTTGGGGGGGGGGGTACTTAGGGGGGGACTTAGGGGGATCTTGGAGGGGTACTTGGGGGGGGGGGTACTTAGGCGGATCTTGGTGAGGGTACTTAGGGGGGTACTTAGGGGGGTCTTGATGGGGTACTTGGGAGGTTCTTGGGGGGGTCTTATGGTGGGTACTTAGTGGGGGCCTTGGGGAGATACTTAGGGGGGTCTTGGTGTGGTACTTAGGGGGGTACTTAGGGGGTTCTTGGAGGGTGGGGGTACTTAGTGGCGTCTTGGGGGGATTTGGGGAGGGGGAGGTACTTAGGGGGGTACTTAGGGCGGTCTTGGGGGAGTAGTTAGGGGGGTCTTGGGGGGGCACTTAGGGGGGTCTTGGGTGGGGGACTTGGGGGGGGGGGTACTTCGGGGGGTACTTAGGGGAGTACTTAGGGGTGTGTTGGGGGTGGGGTACTTAAGGGGGTACTTAGGGGGGTCTTAGGGGGGCACTTAGGGGGGTACATAGTGGGTCTTGGGGTGGGACTTGGGGGGGGGGGGTATTTCGAGGGGTACTTAGGGGGGTCGTGGGGTGGTCCTTAGGGGGGGTACTTAGGGGGGTCTTGGGGTGGTACTTAGTGGGACTTGGGGGGGGGGGGTACTTAAGGGAGTACTTAGGGGGGTCTTGGGGGGGGGTACTTCGTGGGGTACTTAGGGGAGTACTTAGGGGGGTCTTGGGGTGGTACTTAGGGAGGTCTTGGGGGGGGGTACTTAGGGGGGGTACTTAGGGGGGTCTTGGGGGGGGTACTTAGGGGGGTACTTAGGGAGTTCTTTGTGGGGGTACTTGGGAGGGGTACTTAGGGGGATCTTGGAGGGGTACTTAGGGGGGGGGGGTACTTAGGGGGATCTTGGAGGGGTACTTAGGGGGGTACTTAGGGAGTTCTTGGGGGGGGTACTGGGGGGGGGTACTTAGGGGGGTCTTGGAGGTGTACTTAGGGGTGTATTAGGGGGGTCTTGGTGGGGTACTTAGGGGGGTACTTAGGGTGGTCTTGGGGGGGGACTTGGGGGGGGGGGGTACTTAGGGGGGTACTTAGGGGGGTACTTAGGGGGGGTACTTAGGGTGGTACTTAGGGGGGTACTTAGGGGGGTACTTAGGGGGGTACTTAGGGGGGTCTTGGGGGGGTTTGGGGGGGGGGGTACTTAGGTGGGTACTTAGTGGGTTACTTATGGGGGTCTTGGGGGGGGGTACTTCGGAAGGTACTTAGGGGAGTACGTAGGGGGGTCTTGGGGTGGTACTTAGGGAGGTCTTGGGGGGGGGGTACTTAGGGGGGTACTTAAGGGGGTACTTAGGGGGGTACATAGGGGGGTCTTGGGGTGGTACTTAGGGAGGTCTTGGGGGGGGGGGTACTTAGGGGGGTACTTAGGGGGGTCTTGGGGGGGTACTTAGGGGGGTACTTAGGGAGTTCTTTGTGGGGGTACTTGGGGGGGGGGTACTTAGGGGGATCTTGGAGGGGTACTTGGGGGGGGGGTACTTAGGGGGATCTTGGAGGGGTACTTAGGGGGGTACTTAGGGAGTTCTTGGGGGGGTACTGGGGGGGGTACTTAGGGGGGTCTTGGAGGTGTACTTAGGGGGGTATTAGGGGGGTCTTGGTGGGGTACTTAGGGGGGTACTTAGGGGGGTCTTGGGGGGGTATTTAGGGGGGACTTGGGGGGGGTACTTAGGGGGGTACTTAGGGGGGTAATTAGGGGGGTCTTGGGAGGGTACTTAGGGGGATCTTGGAGGGGTACTTGGGGGGGGGGGTACTTAGGGGGATCTTGGGGAGGTACTTAGGGGCGGCTTGGGGGGATTTGGGGGGGGGGGGTACTTAGGGGGGTACTTAGGGCGGTCATGGGGGAGTAGTTAGGGGGGTCTTGGGGTTGCACTTAGGGAGGTCTTGGGTGGGGGACTTGGGGGGGGTACTTCGGGGGGTACTTAGGGGAGTACTTAGGGGGGTCTTGGGGGGCACTTAGGGGGGTACATAGGGGGCCTTTGGGGGGGGGGACTTGGGGGGGGGGTACTTCGGGGGGTACTTAGGGGGGTCGTGGGGTGGTACTTAGGGGGGTACTTAGGGGGGTACATAGGGGGGTCTTGGGGAGGTACTTAGGGGGATACTTAGGGGGGTCTTGGGGGTGGGACTTGGGGGGGGGGGTACTTAGGGGGGTACTTAGGGAGTTCTTGGGGGGGTACTGGGGGGGGGTACTTAGGGGGGTCTTGGAGGGGTACTTAGGGGGGTATTAGGGGGGTCTTGGTGGGGTACTTAGGGGGATACTTAGGGGGGTCTTGGGGGTGGGATTTGGGGGGGGGGGGTACTTAGGGGGGGTACTTAGGAGGGTACTTAGGGGGGGGTACTTAGGGGGGTCTTGGGGGGGCACTTAGGGGGGTACATAGGGGGCTCTTGGGGGGTACTTATGGGGGTAATTAGGGGGTTCTTTGGGGGGGGGGTACTTAAGGGGATACTTAGGGGGGTCTTGGGGGGGAACTTAGGGCGGCACTTAAGGGGGTCTTGGGGGGGGGGTACTTAAGGGGGTACTTAGGGGGTTCTAAGGGGGGTATTTAGGGGGGGTACTTAAGAGGGTACTTAGGGGGGTTATTAGGGGGGAACATAGGGGGTGTATTAGGGTGGTACTTAGGGGGGTCTTGAGGGGGAACTTAGGGGGGTACTTAAGGGGGTCTTGGGGGGGGGGTTCTTAAGGGGGTACTTAGGTTGGTCTTGGGGGGGTACTTAGGGGGGTCTTGGGGGGGGGGGGTACTTAAAGGGGTAATTAGGGGGGCTTGGGGGGCACTTAGGGGGTTACTTAGGGGGGTTTTGGGGGGGGGGTACTTAGGGATGTACTTAGGGGGTTCTTGATGGGGTACTTAGGAGGTTCTTGGGGGGGGGGGACTTGTGGGGGGTACTTAGTGGGGGCCTTGGGGGGGGTCTTAGGATGGGCCTTGGGGGGGGGGACTTGGTGGGGTAATAGGGGGGTCTTGGGGAGGTACTTAGGGGGGGTACTTAGGGGAGTACTTAGGGGGGTCTTGGGGCGATACTTAGGGGGGTCTTGGTGTGGTACTTAAAGGGTCCTTAGGGGGGTCTTGGGGGCGTACTTAGGGGGGTACTTAAGAGGGTCTTGGGGGGGAATTGAGGGGGGGGTAATAAGGGGAGTCTTGGGGGGGACTTGGGGGGGGGTACTTAGGGGGGTACTTAGGGGGGGTAATTAGGGGGGTACTTAGGGGGGGGTACTTAGGGGGGTCTTGGGGGCGTGGTACTTAGGGGGGTACTTATGGGGGTCTTGGGGGGGTACTTAGGGGGGGGGGGGTACTTAGGTGGGTACTTAGTGGGTTACTTATGGGGGTCTTGGGGGGGGTACTTCGGAAGGTACTTGTGTGAGTACGTAGGGGGGTCTTGGGTGGTACTTAGGGTGTACTTAGGGGGGTACTTAAGGGGGGTACTTAGGGGGGTACATATGGGGGTCATGGGGTGGTACTTAGGGGGGTCTTGGGGGGGGGGGGGTGTACTTAGGGGGGTCTTGGGGGGGGTGGTACTTAGGGGGGTCTTGGGGGGGGGAGTTGGGTGGGGGTACTTAGAGGGGTACTTAGGGGGGTCTTGGGGGGGGAGTTGGGCGGGGTACTTAGAGGGGTACTTAGGGGGGTTCTTGGGGGGGTACTTAGGGAAGTACTTAGAGGGGTCTTGGGGGGGGGGGTACTAGGGGGGTCTTGGGGTGGTACTTAGGGGGGGTACTTAAGGGGGTACTTAGGGGGGTCTTGGGGGTTACTTAGGGGAGTACTTAGGGGGGTCTTGGGGGGTACTTACGGGGTACTTAGGGGGGGTCTTAGGAGGTGTGGGTACTTAGGGGGGTACTTAGGGGGTACTTAGGGAGTTCTTGGGGGGGTACTTGGGGATTTACTTAGGGGGGTCTTGGAGGGGTACTTAGGGGGGTCTTGGTGGGGGTACTTAGGGGGGTACTTAGCGGGGTTTGGGGGGGGGGGGGGGGTACATAGGGGGGTACTTAGGGGGACTTGGGTTTACTTGGGGGGGGGGGGGGTACTTAGGGGGGTCTTGGGGGAGTCTTGGGGGGGGTACTTAAGGGAGTACTTAGGGGGGTCTTGGGGGGTTGGGTGTCTTGGGGGGGGGGTACTTAGGGGGGTATTAAGCGGGGTCTTGGGGGGGTACTTAGGGGGGTACTTAGGGGGGTACTTAGGGGGGTCTTGGGAGGGTACTTAGGGGGTTACTTAGGGGGGTATTTGGGGGGTCTTGGAGGGGTACTTATGGGGTTACTTAGGGGGGTTTTGGGGGGGGGGGGGTACTTAGGGATGTACTTAGGGGGGCCTTGATGGGGTACTTAGGAGGTTCTTGAGGGGGGGGGGGACTTGTGGGGGGTACTTAGTGGGGGCCTTGTGGGGGGTCTTAGGATGGGCCTTGGGGGGGGGGACTAGGTGTGGTATAGGGGGGTCTTGGGGAGGTACTTAGGGGGGTACTTAGGGGGGTACTTAGGGGAGCACTTAGGGGGGTCTTGGGGCGATACTTAGGTGGGTCTTGGTGTGGTACTTAGGGTGGTCCTTAGGGGGGTCTTGGGGGCGTACCCTTGGGGGTACTTAAAAGGGTCTTGGGGGGGGACTTGAGGGGGGCGTAATAAGGGTAGTCTTGGGGGGGGACTTGGGGGTGGGGTACTTAGGGGGGGTCTTGGGGGTGTGGTACTTAGGGGGTACTTATGGGGGTCTTGGGGGGGTACTTAGGGGGGTACTTAGGGGGGTCTTGGGGGGGTTTGGGGGGGGGGTACTTAGGTGGGTACTTAGTGGGTTACTTAGGTGGGTACTTAGTGGGTTACTTATGGGGGTCTTGGGGGGGGGGGTACTTCGGAAGGGTACTTAGGGGAGTACGTAGGGGGGTCTTGGGTGGTACTTAGGGGGGTACTTAGGGGGGTCTTGGGGGGGTGGTACTTAGGGGGGTACTTATGGGGCTCTTGGGGGGGTACTTAGGGGGGTACTTAGGGGGGTTTTGGGGGGGTACTTAGGGGGGTACTTAGGGGGGTACTTAGGGGGGGTACTTAGGGAGGTACTTAGGGGGGGTACTTAGGGGGGTACTTAGGGGGGTCTTGGGGGTGGGGTACTTAGGGGGGTCTTGGGGGGGTGGTACTTAGGGGGGGTACTTATGGGGCTCTTGGGGGGGTACTTAGGGGGGTACTTAGGGGGGTCTTGGGGGGGTTTGGGGGGGGGGTTCTTAGGTGGGTACTTAGTGGGTTACTTATGAGGGTCTTGGGGGGGGTACTTCGGAAGGTACTTAGGGGAGTACGTAGGGGGGGTCTTGGGGTGGTACTTAGGGGGGTACTTAAGGGGGTACTTAAGGGGGTACTTAGGGGGGTATTGGGGGGGTACTTAGGGGAGCACTTAGGGGGGTCTTGGGGGGGTACTTAGGGGGGTATTTAGGGGGGTCTTGGGGGTGGTACTTAGGGGGGTACTTAGGGGGGTACTTAGGGAGTTCTTGGGGGGGTACTTGGGGGGGGTACTTAGGGGGGTCTTGGAGGGGTACTTATGGGGGTCTTGGTGGGGGTACTTAGTGGGGTCTTGGGTGGGGGGGTACATAGGGTGGTACTTAGGGGGACTTGGGTGGGTACTTGGGGGGGGGGGTACTTAGGGGGGGTACTTAGGGGGGTACTAAGGGGGGTCTTGGGGGGGTACTTAGGGGGGTACTTAGGGGGGTCTTGGGGGGATTTGGGGGGGAGGGTGGTACTTAGGGGGGTACTTAGGGTGGTCTTGGGGGAGTAGTTAGGGGGGTCTTGGGGGGGCACTTAGGGGGGTCTTGGTGGGGACTTGGGGTGGGGTGGTACTTCGGGGGGGGTACTTACGGGAGTACTTAGGGGGGTCTTGGGGGGGCACTTAGGGGGGGTACATAGGGGGTCTTGGGGGGGACTTGGGGGGGGGGGTACTTCGGGGTGGTACTTAGGAGGGTCGTGGGGTGGTACTTAGGGGGGGTACTTAGGGGGGTACTTAAGGGGGTTCTTAGGGGGGTACATAGGGGGGTCTTGGGGGGGGTACTTAGGGGGGTACTTAGGGGGATCTTGGAGGGGTACTTAGGGGGGTATTTAGGGGGGTACTTAGGGAGTTCTTGGGGGGGTACTGGGGGGGGGTACTTAGGGGGGCCTTGGGGGGGGGGGGTACTTAGGGGGGTACTAAGGAGGGTCTAGGGGGGGTATTTAGGGGGGACTTGGGGGGGTACTTAGGGGGGTACTTAGGGGGGTACTTAGGGGGGTCTTGGGAGGGTACTTAGGGGGATCTTGGAGGGGTACTTGGGGGGGCGGTACTTAGGGGGATCTTGGAGGGGTACTTGGGGGGGGGGGGGTACTTAGGGGGATCTTAGGGAGGTACTTAGGGGGGTACTTAGGTGGGTCTTGATGGGGTACTTGGGAGGTTCTTGGGGGGGGGGACTAATGGTGGTTACTTAGTGGGGGCCTTGGGGGGATACTTAGGGGGGCTTGGTGTGGTACTTAGGGTGGTACTAACGGGGGTACTTAGGGGGGTACTTAGGGGGTTCTTGGAGGGAGGGGGTACTTAGGGGCGTCTTGGGGGGATTTGGGGGGGGGGGGGGTACTTAGGGGGGTACTTAGGGCGGTCATGGGGGAGTAGTTAGGGGGGTCTTGGGGTTGCACTTAGGGGGGTCTTGGGTGGGGGACTTGGGGGGGGGGTTGTTCGGGGGGTACTTAGGGGAGTACTTAGGGGGTCTTGGGGGGCACTTAGGGGGGTACATAGGGGGTCTTGGGGGGGGACTTGGGGGGGGGGTACTTCTGGGGGTACTTAGGGGGGTCGTGGGGGTGGTACTTAGGGGGGTACTTAAGGGGGTTCTTAGGGGGGTACATAGGGGGGTCTTGGGGGTGGGACTTGGGGGGGGGGGGTACTTAGGGGGGTACTTAGGAGGGTACTTAGGAGGGGTACTTAGGGGGGTCTTGCGGGGTCACTTAGGGGGGTACATAGGGGGCTCTTGGGGGGTACTTATGGGGGTAATTAGGGGGTTCTTTGGGGGGGGGGTACTTAAGGGGGTACTTAGGGGGGTCTTGGGGGGGAACTTAGGGCGGTACTTAAGGGGGTCTTGGGGGGGGGGGGTACTTAAGGGGGTACTTAGGGGGTTCTTAGGGGGGTACTTAAAGGGGTACTTAGGGGGGTCTTGGAGGGGCACTTAGGGGGTTACTTAGGGGGGTTTTGTGGGGGGTACTTAGGGATGTACTTAGGGGGGTCTTGATGGGGTACTTAGGAGGTTCTTGGGGGGGGGACTTGTAGGGGTTACTTAGTGGGGGCCTTGGGAGGGGTCTTAGGATGGGCCTTGGGGGGGGGGACTTGGTGGGGTATAGGGGGGTCTTGGGGAGGTACTTAGGGGGGTACTTAGGGGAGTACTTAGGGGGGTCTTGGGGCGATACTTAGGGGGGTCTTGGTGTGGTACTTAAAGGGGTCCTTAGGGGGGTCTTGGGGGCGTACTTAGGGGGGTACTTAAGGGGGTCTTGGGGGGGAATTGAGGGGGGGGGTAATAAGGGGAGTCTTGGGAGGGACTTGGGGGGGGTACTTAGGGGGGTACTTAGGGGGGTAATTAGGGTGGTACTTAGGGGGGGTACTTAGGGGGGTCTTGGGGGCGTGGTACTTAGGGGGGTACTTATGGGGGTCTTGGGGGGGGTACTTAGGGGGGGGGGGGGGTACTTAGGTGGGTACTTAGTGGGTTACTTATGGGGGTCTTGGGGGGGGTACTTCGGAAGGTACTTGTGTGAGTACGTAGGGGGGTCTTGGGTGGTACTTAGGGTGTACTTAGGGGGGTACTTAAGGGGGTACTTAGGGGGGTACATATGGGGGTCTTGGGGGTTACTTAGGGGAGTACTTAGGGGGGTCTTGGGGGGTACTTACGGGTACTTAGGGGGGTCTTAGGAGGTGTGGGTACTTAGGGGGGTACTTAGGGGGTACTTAGGGAGTTCTTGGGGGGGTACTTGGGGTTTACTTAGGGGGGTCTTGGAGGGGTACTTAGGGGGGTCTTGGTGGGGGGTACTTAGGGGGGTACTTAGCGGGTTTGGGGGGGGGGGGGTACATAGGGGGGTACTTAAGGGGACTTGGGTTTACTTGGGGGGGGGTACTTAGGGGGGTCTTGGGGGAGTCTTGGGGGGGGTACTTAAGAGAGTACTTAGGGGGGTCTTGGGGGGTTGGGTGTCTTGGGGGGGGGGGGGGGTACTTAGGGGGGTATTAAGCGGGGTCTTGGGGGGGTACTTAGGGGGGTACTTAGGGGGGGTACTTAGGGGGGTCTTGGGAGGGGTACTTAGGGGGTTACTTAGGGGGGTATTTGGGGGGTCTTGGAGGGGTACTTATGGGGTTACTTAGGGGGGTTTTGGGGGGGGGGGTACTTAGGGATGTACTTAGGGGGGCCTTGATGGGGTACTTAGGAGGTTCTTGAGGGGGGTGGGACTTGTGGGGGGTACTTAGTGGGGGCCTTGTGGGGGGTCTTAGGATGGGCCTTGGGGGGGGGGACTAGGTGTGGTATAGGGGGGTCTTGGGGAGGTACTTAGGGGGGTACTTAGGGGGGTACTTAGGGGAGCACTTAGGGGGGTCTTGGGGCGATACTTAGGTGGGTCTTGGTGTGGTACTTAGGGTGGTCCTTAGGGGGGTCTTGGGGCGTACTTATGGGGGTACTTAAAAGGGTCTTGGGGGGGGACTTGAGGGGGGCGTAATAAGGGTAGTCTTGGGGGGGGACTTGGGGGTGGGGGTACTTAGGGGGGTCTTGGGGGTGTGGTACTTAGGGGGGTACTTATGGGGGTCTTGGGGGGGTACTTAGGGGGGTACTTAGGGGGGTCTTGGGGGGGTTTGGGGGGGGGGTACTTAGGTGGGTACTTAGTGGGTTACTTAGGTGGGTACTTAGTGGGTTACTTATGGGGGTCTTGGGGGGGGGGTACTTCGGAAGGTACTTAGGGGAGTACGTAGGGGGGTCTTGGGTGGTACTTAGGGGAGTACTTAGGGGGGTCTTGGGGGGGTGGTACTTAGGGGGGGTACTTATGGGGCTCTTGGGGGGGTACTTAGGGGGGTACTTAGGGGGGTTTTGGGGGGGTACTTAGGGGGGTACTTAGGGGGGTACTTAGGGGGGGTACTTAGGGAGGTACTTAGGGGGGTACTTAGGGGGGTACTTAGGGGGGTACTTAGGGGGGGTACTTAGGGGGGTCTTGGGGGTGGGGTACTTAGGGGGGTCTTGGGGGGGTGGTACTTAGGGGGGTACTTATGGGGCTCTTGGGGGGGTACTTAGGGGGGTACTTAGGGGGGTCTTGGGGGGGTTTGGGGGGGGGGGTTCTTAGGTGGGTACTTAGTGGGTTACTTATGAGGGTCTTGGGGGGGGTACTTCGGAAGGTACTTAGGGGAGTACGTAGGGGGGTCTTGGGGTGGTACTTAGGGGGGGTACTTAAGGGGGTACTTAAGGGGGTACTTAGGGGGGTATTGGGGGGTACTTAGGGGAGTACTTAGGGGGGTCTTGGGGGGGGTACTTAGGGGGGTATTTAGGGGGGTCTTGGGGGGGGTACTTAGGGGGGTACTTAGGGGGGTACTTAGGGAGTTCTTGGGGGGGTACTTGGGGGGGTACTTAGGGGGGTCTTGGAGGGGTACTTAGGGGGGTCTTGGTGGGGGGTACTTAGGGGGGTACTTAGTGGGGGTCTTGGGTGGGGGGGTACATAGGGTGGTACTTAGGGGGACTTGGGTGGGTACTTGGGGGGGGGGGGTACTTAGGGGGGTACTTAGGGGGGTCTTGGGGAGTCTTGGGGGGGTACTTAAGGGAGTACTTAGGGGGGTCTTGGGGGGTTTTGTGTCTTGGGGGGGGGGGTACTTAGGGGGGTACTAAGGGGGGTCTTGGGGGGGGTACTTAGGGGGGTACTTAGGGGGGTCTTGGGGGGATTTGGGGGGGGGTTGGTACTTAGGGGGGGTACTTAGGGTGGTCTTGGGGGAGTAGTTAGGGGGGTCTTGGGGGGGCACTTAGGGGGGTCTTGGGTGGGGACTTGGGGGGGGTGGGTACTTCGGGGGGGTACTTACGGGAGTACTTAGGGGGGTCTTGGGGGGGCACTTAGGGGGGTACATAGGGGGTCTTGGGGGGGACTTGGGGGGGGGGGTACTTCGGGGTGGTACTTAGGAGGGTCGTGGGGTGGTACTTAGGGGGGTACTTAGGGGGGTACTTAAGGGGGTTCTTAGAGGGGTACATAGGGGGGTCTTGGGGGGGGTACTTAGGGGGGTACTTAGGGGGATCTTGGAGGGGTACTTAGGGGGGTATTTAGGGGGGTACTTAGGGAGTTCTTGGGGGGGTACTGGGGGGGGTACTTAGGGGGGCCTTGGGGGGGGGGTACTTAGGGGGGGTACTAAGGAGGGTCTTGGGGGGGTATTTAGGGGGGACTTGGGGGGGTACTTAGGGGGGTACTTAGGGGGGTCTTGGGAGGGTACTTAGGGGGATCTTGGAGGGGTACTTGGGGGGGCGGTACTTAGGGGGATCTTGGAGGGGTACTTGGGGGGGGGGGGGGGGTACTTAGGGGGAACTTAGGGAGGTACTTAGGGGGGGTACTTAGGTGGGTCTTGATGGGGTACTTGGGAGGTTCTTGGGGGGGGGACTAATGGTGGTTACTTAGTGGGGGCCTTGGGGGGATACTTAGGGGGGCTTGGTGTGGTACTTAGGGTGGTACTAACGGGGGTACTTAAGGGGGTACTTAGGGGGTTCTTGGAGGGAGGGGGGTACTTAGGGGCGTCTTGGGGGGATTTGGGGGGGGGGGTACTTAGGGGGGTACTTAGGGCGGTCATGGGGGAGTAGTTAGGGGGGTCTTGGGGTTGCACTTAGGGGGGTCTTGGGTGGGGGACTTGGGGGGGGGTTGTTCGGGGGGTACTTAGGGGAGTACTTAGGGGGGTCTTGGGGGGCACTTAGGGGGGTACATAGGGGGTCTTGGGGGGGGACTTGGGGGGGGGGGGGTACTTCTGGGGGTACTTAGGGGGGTCGTGGGGTGGTACTTAGGGGGGTACTTAAGGGGGTTCTTAGGGGGGTACATAGGGGGGTCTTGGGGGTGGGACTTGGGGGGGGGGTACTTAGGGGGGGGTACTTAGGAGGGTACTTAGGAGGGGTACTTAGGGGGGTCTTGCGGGGTCACTTAGGGGGGTACATAGGGGGCTCTTGGGGGGTACTTATGGGGGTAATTAGGGGGTTCTTGGGGGGGGGGGGTACTTAAGGGGGTACTTAGGGGGGTCTTGGGGGGGAACTTAGGGCGGTACTTAAGGGGGTCTTGGGGGGGGGGGGTACTTAAGGGGGTACTTAGGGGGTTCTTAGGGGGGTACTTAGGGGGGTACTTAAGAGGGTCTTGGGGGGGAGGTACTTAAGGGGGTACTTAGGTTGGTCTTGGGGTGGTACTTAGGGGGGTCTTGGGGGGGGGTACTTAAAGGGGTACTTAGGGGGGTCTTGGAGGGGCACTTAGGGGGTTACTTAGGGGGGTTTTGTGGGGGGGTACTTAGGGATGTACTTAGGGGGGTCTTGATGGGGTACTTAGGAGGTTCTTGGGGGGGGGGACTTGTAGGGGTTACTTAGTGGGGGCCTTGGGAGGGGTCTTAGGATGGGCCTTGGGGGGGGGGACTTGGTGGGGTATAGGGGGGTCTTGGGGAGGTAATTAGGGGGGTACTTAGGGGAGTACTTAGGGGGGTCTTGGGGCGATACTTAGGGGGGTCTTGGTGTGGTACTTAAAGGGGTCCTTAGGGGGGTCTTGGGGGCGTACTTAGGGGGGTACTTAAGGGGGTCTTGGGGGGGAATTGAGGGGGGGGGTAATAAGGGGAGTCTTGGGAGGGACTTGGGGGGGGGGTACTTAGGGGGGGTACTTAGGGGGGTAATTAGGGGGGTACTTAGGGGGGGTACTTAGGGGGGTACATAGGGGGGTCTTGGGGTGGTACTTAGGGGGGTCTTGGGGGGGGGTGTACTTAGGGGGGTCTTGGGGGGGGTACTTAGGGGAGTCTTGGGGGGGGAGTTGGGTGGGGTACTTAGAGGGTTACTTAGGGGGGTCTTGGGGGGGGTGTTGGGCGGGGTACTTAGAGGGGTACTTAGGGGGGTCTTGGGGGGGGTACTTAGGGAAGTACTTAGAGGGGTCTTGGGGGGGGGGAGTACTAGGGGGGTCTTGGGGTGGTACTTAGGGGGGTACTTAAGGGGGGTACTTAAGGGGGTACTTAGGGGGGTCTTGGGGGGGTACTTAGGGGGGTCTTAGGAGGTGTGGGGTACTTAGGGGGGTACTTAGGGGGTACTTAGGGAGTTCTTGGGGGGGTACTTGGGGGGTTACTTAGGGGGGTCTTGGAGGGGTACTTAGGGCGGTACTTAATGGGGTCTTGGGGGGGGGTGTACATAGGGGGGGTACTTAGGGGGACTTGGGTTTACTTGGGGGGGGGGGGTACTTAGGGGGTACTTAGGGGGGTCTTGGGGGAGTCTTGGGGGGGGGGGGGGGGTACTTAGGGGGGTATTAAGCGGGGTCTTGGGGGGGGTACTTAGGGGGGACTGAGGGGGGTACTTAGGGGGGTACTTAGGGGGGTACTTAGGGGGGTCTTGGGAGGGTACTTAGGGGGTTACTTAGGTGGGTATTTGGGGGGTCTTGGAAGGGGTACTTAGAGGGGTTACTTAGGGGGGTTTTGGGGGGTGGTACTTAGGGATGTACTTAGGGGGGCCTTGATGGGGCAGTTAGGAGGTTCTTGAGGGGGGGGGACTGTGGGGGGGTACTTAGTGGGGGCCTTGTGGGGGGTCTTAGGATGGGCCTTGGGGGGGGGGACTTGGTGGGGTATAGGGGTGTCCTTGGGGAGGTACTTAGGGGGGGTACTTAGGGGGGTACTTAGGGGAGTACTTAGGGGGGTCTTGGAGGTGTACTTAGGGGGGTATTAGGGGGGTCTTGGTGGGGTACTTAGGGGGGTACTTAGGGGGGTCTTGGGGGGGGTATTTAGGGGGGACTTGGGGGGGTCTTGGGGGGGTATTTAGGGGGGACTTGGGGGGGGTACTTAGGGGGGTACTTAGGGGGGTAATTAGGGGGGTAATTAGGGGGGTCTTGGGAGGGTACTTAGGGGGATCTTGGAGGGGTACTTGGGGGGGGGGGTACTTAGGGGGATCTTGGGGAGGTACTTAGGGGGGTACTTAGGGGGTAATTAGGGGGGTAATTAGGGGGGTCTTGGGAGGGTAATTAGGGGGATCTTGGAGGAGTACTTGGGGGGGGGGGGGTACTTAGGGGGATCTTGGAGGGGTACTTGGGGGGGGGGGGGGTTCTTAGGGGGATCTTGGGGAGGTACTTAGGGGGGTACTTAGGTGGTTCTTGATGGGGTACTTGGGAGGTTCTTGGGGGGGGGGACTAATGGTGGGTACTTAGTGGGGGCCTTGGGGGATACTTAGGGGGGTCTTGGTGTGGTACTTAGGGTGGTACTAACAGGGGTACTTAGGGGGGTACTTAGGGGGTTCTTTGATGGAGGGGGTACTTAGGGGCGTCTTGGGGGGATTTGGGGGGGGGGGGGTACTTAGGGGGGTACTTAGGGCGGTCATGGGGGGAGTAGTTAGGGGGGTCTTGGGGTTGCACTTAGGGAGGTCTTGGGTGGGGGACTTGGGGGGGGGGTACTTCGGGGGGTACTTAGGGGAGTACTTAGGGGGGTCTTGGGGGGGCACTTAGGGGGGTACATAGGGGGCCTTTGGGGGGGGGGGACTTGGGGGGGTGGGTACTTCGGGGGGTACTTAGGGGGGTCGTGGGGTGGTACTTAGGGGGGTACTTAGGGGGGTACATAGGGGGGTCTTGGGGAGGTACTTAGGGGGATACTTAGGGGGGTCTTGGGGGTGGGACTTGGGGGGGGGGGTACTTAGGGGGGTACTTAGGGGGGTACTTAGGGAGTTCTTGGGGGGGGTACTGGGGGGGGGTACTTAGGGGGGTCTTGGAGGGGTACTTAGGGGGGTATTAGGGGGGTCTTGGGGGTCTTGGTGGGGTACTTAGGGGGATACTTAGGGGGGTCTTGGGGGTGGGATTTGGGGGGGGGGGGGTACTTAGGGGGGTACTTAGGAGGGTACTTAGGGTGGGTACTTAGGGGGGTCTTGGGGGGTTCTTTGGGGGGGGGGGTACTTAAGGGGATACTTAGGGGGGTCTTGGGGGGGAACTTAGGGCGGCACTTAAGGGGGTCTTGGGGGGGGGGGTACTTAAGGGGGTACTTAGGGGGTTCTTAGGGGGGGTACTTAGGGGGGTACTTAAGAGGGTACTTAGGGGGGTTATTAGGGGGGAACATAGGGGGTGTATTAGGGTGGTACTTAGGGGGGTACTTAAGAGGGTACTTAGGGGGGTTATTAGGGGGGAACATAGGGGGTGTATTAGGGTGGTACTTAGGGGGGTCTTGAGGGGGAACTTAGGGGGGTCTTGAGGGGGAACTTAGGGGGGTACTTAAGGGGGTCTTGGGGGGGGGGTTCTTAAGGGGGTACTTAGGTTGGTCTTGGGGGGGGTACTTAGGGGGGGTCTTGGGGGGGGGGGGGTACTTAAAGGGGTAATTAGGGGGGCTTGGGGGGCACTTAGGGGGTTACTTAGGGGGGTTTTGGGGGGGGGGGTACTTAGGGATGTACTTAGGGGGTTCTTGATGGGGTACTTAGGAGGTTCTTGGGGGGGGGGGGACTTGTGGGGGGTACTTAGTGGGGGCCTTGGGGGGGGTCTTAGGATGGGCCTTGGGGGGGGGGGACTTGGTGGGGTATAGGGGGGTCTTGGGGAGGTACTTAGGGGGGTACTTAGGGGAGTACTTAGGGGGGTCTTGGGGCGATACTTAGGGGGGTCTTGGTGTGGTACTTAAAGGGTCCTTAGGGGGGTCTTGGGGGCGTACTTAGGGGGGTACTTAAGAGGGTCTTGGGGGGGAATTGAGGGGGGGGGTAATAAGGGGAGTCTTGGGGGGGACTTGGGGGGGGTACTTAGGGGGGTACTTAGGGGGGTAATTAGGGGGGTACTTAGGGGGGGGTACTTAGGGGGGTCTTGGGGGCGTGGTACTTAGGGGGGTACTTATGGGGGTCTTGGGGGGGTACTTAGGGGGGGGGGGGGTACTTAGGTGGGTACTTAGTGGGTTACTTATGGGGGTCTTGGGTGGTACTTAGGGTGTACTTAGGGGGGTACTTAAGGGGGTTCTTAGGGGTGTACATATGGGGGTCTTGGGGTGGTACTTAGGGGGGTGTTGGGGGGGGGGTTGTACTTAGGGGGGTCTTGGGGGGGTGGTACTTAGGGGGGTCTTGGGGGGGGAGTTGGGTGGGGTACTTAGAGGGGTACTTAGGGGGGTCTTGGGGGGGGAGTTGGGCGGGGGTACTTAGAGGGGTACTTAGGGGGTTCTTGGGGGGGGTACTTAGGGAAGTACTTAGAGGGGTCTTGGGGGGGGGGGGTACTAGGGGGGTCTTGGGGTGGTACTTAGGGGGGTACTTAAGGGGGTACTTAGGGGGGTCTTGGGGGTTACTTAGGGGAGTACTTAGGGGGGTCTTGGGGGGTACTTACGGGGTACTTAGGGGGGTCTTAGGAGGTGTGGGTACTTAGGGGGGTACTTAGGGGGGTACTTAAGGAGTTCTTGGGGGGGTACTTGGGGTTTACTTAGGGGGGTCTTGGAGGGGTACTTAGGGGGGTCTTGGTGGGGGGTACTTAGGGGGGGTACTTAGTGGGGTTTGGGGGGGGGGGTACATAGGGGGGTACTTAGGGGGACTTGGGTTTACTTGGGGGGGGGGTACTTAGGGGGGTCTTGGGGGAGTCTTGGGGGGGTACTTAAGGGAGTACTTAGGGGGGTCTTGGGGGGTTGGGTGTCTTGGGGGGGGGTACTTAGGGGGGTATTAAGCGGGGTCTTGGGGGGGTACTTAGGGGGGACTGAGGGGGTACTTAGGGGGGTACTTAGGGGGGGTACTTAGGGGGGTCTTGGGAGGGTACTTAGGGGGTTACTTAGGGGGGTATTTGGGGGGTCTTGGAGGGGTACTTATGGGGTTACTTAGGGGGGTTTTGGGGGGGGGGGTACTTAGGGATGTACTTAGGGGGGCCTTGATGGGGTACTTAGGAGGTTCTTGAGGGGGGGGGGGACTTGTGGGGGGTACTTAGTGGGGGCCTTGTGGGGGGTCTTAGGATGGGCCTTGGGGGGGGGGACTAGGTGTGGTATAGGGGGGTCTTGGGGAGGGTACTTAGGGGGGTACTTAGGGGGGTACTTATGGGAGCACTTAGGGGGGTCTTGGGGCGATACTTAGGTGGGTCTTGGTGTGGTACTTAGGGTGGTCCTTAGGGGGGTCTTGGGGGCGTACTTATGGGGGTACTTAAAAGGGTCTTGGGGGGGGGACTTGAGGGGGGCGTAATAAGGGTAGTCTTGGGGGGGGACTTGGGGGTGGGGGTACTTAGGGGGGTCTTGGGGGTGTGGTACTTAGGGGGTACTTATGGGGGTCTTGGGGGGGTACTTAGGGGGGTACTTAGGGGGGTCTTGGGGGGGTTTGGGGGGGGGTACTTAGGTGGGTACTTAGTGGGTTACTATTGGGGGTCTTGGGGGGGGGTACTTCGGAAGGTAGTTAGGGGAGTACGTAGGGGGGTCTTGGGTGGTACTTAGGGGGGTACTTAGGGGGGTCTTGGGGGGGTGGTACTTAGGGGGGTACTTATGGGGCTCTTGGGGGGGTACTTAGGGGGGTACTTAGGGGGGTTTTGGGGGGGTACTTAGGGGGGTACTTAGGGGGGTACTTAGGGGGGGTACTTAGGGAGGTACTTAGGGGGGTACTTAGGGGGGTACTTAGGGGGGTACTTAGGGGGGTACTTAGGGGGGTCTTGGGGGTGGGGTACTTAGGGGGGTCTTGGGGGGGTGGTACTTAGGGGGGTACTTATGGGGCTCTTGGGGTACTTAGGGGTGGTACTTAGGGGGGTCTTGGGGGGGTTTGGGGGGGGGGGGGTTCTTAGGTGGGTACTTAGTGGGTTACTTTGAGGGTCTTGGGGGGGGTACTTCGGAAGGTACTTAGGGGAGTACGTAGGGGGGTCTTGGGGTGGTACTTAGGGGGGTACTTAAGGGGGTACTTAAGGGGGTACTTAGGGGGGTATTGGGGGGTACTTAGGGGAGTACTTAGGGGGGTCTTGGGGGGGTACTTAGGGGGGTATTTAGGGGGGTCTTGGGGGGGGTACTTAGGGGGGTACTTAGGGGGGTACTTAGGGAGTTCTTGGGGGGGTACTTGGGGGGGTACTTAGGGGGGTCTTGGAGGGGTACTTAGGGGGGTCTTGGTGGGGGTACTTAGGGGGGTACTTAGTGGGGTCTTGGGTGGGGGGGTACATAGGGTGGTACTTAGGGGGACTTGGGGGGGATACTTGGGGGGGGGGTACTTAGGGGGGTACTTAGGGGGGTCTTGGGGGAGTCTTGGGGGGGTACTTAAGGGAGTACTTAGGGGGGTCTTGGGGTGTTTTGTGTCTTGGGGGGGGGGTACTTAGGGGGGTACTAAGGGGGGTCTTGGGGGGGTACTTAGGGGGGTACTTAGGGGGGTCTTGGGGGGATTTGGGGGGGGGGTGGTACTTAGGGGGTACTTAGGGTGGTCTTGGGGGAGTAGTTAGGGGGGTCTTGGGGGGGCACTTAGGGGGGTCTTGGGTGGGGACTTGGGGGGGGTGGTACTTCGGGGGGTACTTACGGGAGTACTTAGGCGGGTCTTGGGGGGCACTTAGGGGGGTACATAGGGGGTCTTGGGGGGGACTTGGGGGGGGGGGTACTTCGGGGTGGTACTTAGGAGGGTCGTGGGGTGGGTACTTAGGGGGGTACTTAGGGGGGTACTTAAGGGGGCTCTTAGGGGGGTACATAGGGGGGTCTTGGGGGGGGTACTTAGGGGGGTACTTAGGGGGATCTTGGAGGGGTACTTAGGGGGGTATTTAGGGGGGTACTTAGGGAGTTCTTGGGGGGGGTACTGGGGGGGGGTACTTAGGGGGGCCTTGGGGGGGGGGGGGGGGTACTTAGGGGGGTACTAAGGAGGGTCTTGGGGGGGTATTTAGGGGGGACTTGGGGGGGTACTTAGGGGGGTACTTAGGGGGGTCTTGGGAGGGTACTTAGGGAAGTACTTAGAGGGGTCTTGGGGGGGGGGAGTACTAGGGGGGTCTTGGGGTGGTACTTAGGGGGGTACTTAAGGGGGTACTTAAGGGGGTACTTAGGGGGGTCTTGGGGGGGGTACTTAGGGGGGGTCCTTAGGAGGTGTGGGTACTTAGGGGGGTACTTAGGGGGTACTTAGGGAGTTCTTGGGGGGGTACTTGGGGGGTTACTTAGGGGGTCTTGGAGGGGTACTTAGGGCGGTACTTAATGGGGTCTTGGGGGGGGGGTGTACATAGGGGGGTACTTAGGGGGACTTGGGTTTACTTGGGGGGGGGGGTACTTAGGGGGGTACTTAGGGGGGTCTTGGGGGGGGTACTTAGGGAAGTACTTAGAGGGGTCTTGGGGGGGGGGAGTACTAGGGGGGTCTTGGGGTTGGTACTTAGGGGGGTACTTAAGGGGGTACTTAAGGGGGTACTTAGGGGGGTCTTGGGGGGGACTTAGGGGGGTCTTAGGAGGTGTGGGTACTTAGGGGGGTACTTAGGGGGTACTTAGGGAGTTCTTGGGGGGGTACTTGGGGGGTTACTTAGGGGGGTCTTGGAGGGGTACTTAGGGCGGTACTTAATGGGGTCTTGGGGGGGGTGTACATAGGGGGGTACTTAGGGGGACTTGGGTTTACTTGGGGGGGGGGGTACTTAGGGGGTACTTAGGGGGGTCTTGGGGGAGTCTTGGGGGGGGGGTACTTAGGGGGGTATTAAGCGGGGTCTTGGGGGGGGTACTTAGGGGGGACTGAGGGGGTACTTAGGGGGGTACTTAGGTGGGTATTTGGGGGGTCTTGGAGGGGTACTTAGAGGGGTTACTTAGGGGGGTTTTGGGGGGTGGTACTTAGGGATGTACTTAGGGGGGCCTTGATGGGGCAGTTAGGAGGTTCTTGAGGGGGGGGGGGACTGTGGGGGGGTACTTAGTGGGGGCCTTGTGGGGGGTCTTAGGATGGGCCTTGGGGGGGGGGACTTGGTGGGGTATAGGGGTGTCTTGGGGAGGTACTTAGGGGGGTACTTAGGGGGGTACTTAGGGGAGTACTTAGGGGGGTCTTGGGGCGATACTTAGGTGGGTCTTGGTGTGGTACTTAGGGGGGGTCCTTAGGGGGGTTTTGGGGGGCGTACTTATGGGGGTACTTAAAAGGGTCTTGGGGGGGGGACTTGAGGGGGGGGTAATAAGGGTAGTCTTGGGGGGGGACTTGGGGGTGGGGTACTTAGGGGGGTCTTGGGGGGGTGGTACTTAGGGGGTACTTATGGGGGTCTTGGGGGGGTACTTAGGTGGGTACTTAGTGTGTTACTTATGGGGGTCTTGGGGGGGGGTACTTCGGAAGGTACTTAGGGGAGTACGTAGGGGGGTCTTGGGTGGTACTTAGGGGGGTACTTAAGGGGGTACTTAGGGGGGTACATAGGGGGGTCTTGGGGGGGGGGTGTACTTAGATGGGTCTTGGGGGGGGGGTACTTAGCGGGGTCTTGGGGGGGGAGTTGGGCGGGGTACTTAGAGGGTACTTAGGGGGGTCTTGGTGGGGCACTTAGGGGGGTACATAGGGGGTTTTTGGGGGGGGACTTGGGGGGGGTACTTCGAGGGGTACTTAGGGGAGTACTTAGGGGAGTCTTGGGGTGGTACTTAGGGGGGGTACTTAGGGGGGTACTTAAGGGGGTACTTTGGGGGGTACATAGGGTGGTCTTGGGGGAGTACTTAGGGGGGTCTTGAGGTGGTACTTAGGGGGGTCTTGGGGGGGGGGGGGTACTTAGGGGGGGGACTTAGGGGGATCTTGGAGGGGTACTTGGGGGGGGGGTACTTAGGCGGATCTTGGTGAGGTACTTAGGGGGGTACTTAGGGGGGTCTTGATGGGTACTTGGGAGGTTCTTGGGGGGGTCTTATGGTGGGTACTTAGTGGGGGCCTTGGGGAGATACTTAGGGGGGTCTTGGTGTGGTACTTAGGGGGGGTACTTAGGGGGTTCTTGGAGGGTGGGGGTACTTAGTGGCGTCTTGGGGGGATTTGGGGAGGGGGATGGTACTTAGGGGGGTACTTAGGGCGGTCTGGGGGAGTAGTTAGGGGGGTCTTGGGGGGGCACTTAGGGGGGTCTTGGGTGGGGGACTTGGGGGGGGGGTACTTCGGGGGGTACTTAGGGGAGTACTTAGGGGGGTGTTGGGGGTGGGGTACTTAAGGGGGTACTTAGGGGGGTCTTAGGGGGGCACTTAGGGGGGTACATAGTGGGTCTTGGGGTGGGACTTGGGGGGGGGGGTATTTCGAGGGTTACTTAGGGGGGTCGTGGGGTGGTACTTAGGGGGGGTACATAGGGGGGGTCTTGGGGGGGTACTTAGGGGGGTACTTAGGGGGGTCTTGGGTGGTACTTAGTGGGACTTGGGGGGGGGGGGTACTTAAGGGAGTACTTAGGGGGGTCTTGGGGGGGGTACTTCGTGGGGTACTTAGGGGAGTACTTAGGGGGGTCTTGGGGTGGTACTTAGGCTGGTCATGGGGGGGGGGTACTTAGGGGGGTACTTAGGGGGGTCTTGGGGGGGTACTTAGGGGGGTACTTAGGGAGTTCTTTGTGGGGGTACTTGGGGGGGGTACTTAGGGGGATCTTGGAGGGGTACTTAGGGGGGTACTTAGGGAGTTCTTGGAAGGGTACTGGGGGGGGGGTACTTAGGGTGGTCTTGGAGGTGTACTTAGGGGGGTATTAGGGGGGTCTTGGTGGGGTACTTAGGGGGGGTACTTAGGGTGGTCTTGGGGGGGGACTTGGGGGGGGGTAGGTACTTAGGGGGGTACTTAGGGGGGTACTTAGGGGGGTGGTACTTAGGGTGGTACTTAGGGGGGGTACTTAGGGGGGTACTTAGGGGGGTACTTAGGGGGGTCTTGGGGGGGGTGGTATTTAGGGGGGTACTTATGGGGGTCTTGGGGGGGTACTTAGGGGGGTACTTAGGGGGTTCTTGGGGGGGTTTGGGGGGGGGGTACTTAGGTGGGTACTTAGTGGGTTACTTATGGGGGTCTTGGGAGGGGGTACTTCGGAAGGTACTTAGGGGAGTACGTAGGGGGGTCTTGGGTGGTACTTAGGGGGGTACTTAGGGGGTACTTAAGGGGGGTACTTAGGGGGGTACATAGGGGGGTCTTGGGGTGGTACTTAGGGAGGTCTTGGGGGGGGGGTACTTAGGGGGGTACTTAGGGGGGTCTTGGGGGGGTACTTAGGGGGGTACTTAGGGAGTTCTTTGTGGGGGTACTTGGGGGGGGGGGGGGTACTTAGGGGGATCTTGGAGGGGTACTTGGGGGGGGTACTTAGGGGGATCTTGGAGGGGTACTTAGGGGGGTACATAGAGGGGTCTTGGGTGGTACTTAGGAGGTCTTGGGGGGGGGGTACTTAGGGGGGTCTTGGGGGGGTACTTAGGGAGTTCTTTGTGGGGGGTACTGGGGGGGGGGTACTTAGGGGATCTTGGAGGGGTACTTGGGGGGGGGTACTTAGGGGGATCTTGGAGGGGTACTTAGGGGGTACTTAGGGAGTTCTTGGGGGGGTACTGGGGGGGGTACTTAGGGGGGTCTTGGAGGTGTACTTAGGGGGGTATTAGGGGGGTCTTGGTGGGGTACTTAGGGGGGTACTTAGGGGGGTCTTGGGGGGGTATTTAGGGGGGGACTTGGGGGGGTACTTAGGGGGGGTACTTAGGGGGGTAATTAGGGGGGTCTTGGGAGGGTACTTAGGGGGATCTTGGAGGGGTACTTGGGGGGGGGGGGGGTACTTAGTGGGATCTTGGGAGGTACTTAGGGGGATCTTGGAGGGGTACTTGGGGGGGGGGTACTTAGGGGGATCTTGGGGAGGTACTTAGGGGGGTACTTAGGTGGGTCTTGATGGGGTACTTGGGAGGTTCTTGGGGGGGGGGGACTAATGGTGGGTACTTAGTGGGGGCCTTGGGGGGATACTTAGGGGGGTCTTGGTGGGGTACTTAGGGTGGTACTAACAGGGGTACTTAGGGGGGTGCTTAGGGGGTTCTTTGAGGGAGGGGTACTTAGGGGCGTCTTGGGGGGATTTGGGGGGGGGGGGTACTTAGGGGGGTACTTAGGGCGGTCATGGGGAGTAGTTAGGGGGGTCTTGGGGTTGCACTTAGGGGGGTCTTGGGTGGGGGACTTGGGGGGGGGTACTTCGGGGGGTACTTAGGGGAGTACTTAGGGGGGTCTTGGGGGGCACTTAGGGGGGTATATAGGGGGTCTTGAGGGGGGTGGGGGGGGGGACTTGGGGGGGGGGGGGTACTTAGGGGGGTCGTGGGGTGGTACTTAGGGGGGTACTTAAGGGGGTTCTTAGGGGGGTACATAGGGGGGTCTTGGGGAGGTACTTAGGGGGATACTTAGGGGGGTCTTGGGGGTGGGACTTGGGAGGGGGGGGTACTTAGGGGGGGTACTTAGGGGGATCTTGGAGGGGTACTTAGGGGGGTACTTAGGAGGGTACTTAGGGAGTTCTTGGGGGGGTACTGGGGGGGGGGGGGGTACTTAGGGGGGTCTTGGAGGGGTACTTAGGGGGGTATTAGGGGGGTCTTGGTGGGGTACTTAGGGGGATACTTAGGGGGGTCTTGGGGGTGGGATTTGGGGGGGGGGGGTACTTAGGGGGGTACTTAGGAGGGTACTTAGGGGGGGTACTTAGGGGGGTACATAGGGGGCTCTTGGGGGGTACTTATGGGGGTAATTAGGGGGTTTCTTGGGGGGGGGGGTACTTAAGGGGATACTTAGGGGGGTCTTGGGGGGGAACTTTGGGCGGCACTTAAGGGGGTCTTGGGGGGGGGGGGGTACTTAAGGGGGGTACTTAGGGGGTTCTTAGGGGGGTACTTAGGGGGGTACTTAAGAGGGTACTTAGGGGGGTTATGAGGGGGTACATAGGGGGTGTATTAGGGTGGTACTTAGGGGGGTCTTGAGGGGAACTTAGGGTGGTACTTAAGGGGGTCTTGGGGGGGGGGGTACTTAAGGGGGTACTTAGGTTGGTCTTGGGGGGGTACTTAAGGGGGTCTTGGGGGGGGGGTACTTAAAGGGGTACTTAGGGGGGTCTTGGGGGGCACTTAGGGGGTTACTTAGGGGGGTTTTGGGGGGGGTACTTAGGGATGTACTTAGGGGGGTCTTGATGGGGTACTTAGGAGGTTCTTGGGGGGGGGGACTTGTGGGGGGTACTTAGTGGGGGCCTTGGGGGGGTCTTAGGATGGGCCTTGGGGGGGGGGGGGACTTGGTGCGGTATAGGGGGGTCTTGGGGAGGTACTTAGGGGGGTACTTAGGAGAGTACTTAGGGGGGATCTTGGGGCGATACTTAGGGGGGTCTTGGTGTGGTACTTAAAGGGGTCCTTAGGGGGGTCTTGGGGGCGTACTTAGGGGGGTACTTAGAGGGTCTTGGGGGGAATTGAGGGGGGGGTAATAAGGGAAGTCTTGGGGGGGACTTGGGGGGGGGTACTTAGGGGGGTACTTAGGGGGGTCTTGGGGGTGGGATTTGGGGGGGGGTACTTAGGGGGGGTACTTAGGAGGGTACTTAGGGGGGTACTTAGGGGGGTACATAGGGGCTCTTGGGGGGTACTTATGGGGTAATTAGGGGGTTCTTGGGGGGGGGGGTACTTAAGGGGGTACTTAGGGGGTTCTTAGGGGGGTACTTAGGGGGGGTACTTAAGAGGGTACTTAGGGGGGTTATGAGGGGGTACATAGGGGGGTGTATTAGGGTGGTACTTAGGGGGTCTTGAGGGGGAAATTAGGGTGGTACTTAAGGGGGTCTTGGGGGGGGGGGTACTTAAGGGGGTACTTAGGTTGGTCTTGGGGGGGTACTTAAGGGGGTCTTGGGGGGGGGGGGTACTTAAAGGGGTACTTAGGGGGGTCTTGGGGGCACTTAGGGGGTTACTTAGGGGGGTTTTGGGGGGGGTACTTAGGGATGTACTTAGGGGGGTCTTGATGGGGTACTTAGGAGGTTCTTGGGGGGGGGACTTGTGGGGGGTACTTAGTGGGGGCCTTGGGGGGGGTCTTAGGATGGGCCTTGGGGGGGGGGGGGGACTTGGTGGGGTATAGGGGGGTCTTGGGGAGGTACTTAGGGGGGTACTTAGGGGAGTACTTAGGGGGGATCTTGGGGCGATACTTAGGGGGGTCTTGGTGTGGTACTTAAAGGGGTCCTTAGGGGGGTCTTGGGGGCGTACTTAGGGGGGTACTTAAGAGGGTCTTGGGGGGGAATTGAGGGGGGGGTAATAAGGGAAGTCTTGGGGGGGACTTGGGGGGGGTACTTAGGGGGGTACTTAGGGGGGTAATTACGGGGGGTACTTAGGGGGGGTACTTAGGGGGGTACTTAGGGGGGTCTTGGGGGGTGGTACTTAGGGGGGTACTTATGGGGGTCTTGGGGGGGGTACTTAGGGGGGTACTTAGGGGGGTCTTGGGGGGTTTGGGGGGGGGGTACTTAGGTGGGTACTTAGTGGGTTACTTATGGGGGTCTTGGGGGGGTACTTAGGGGAATACTTAGGGGGGGTACTTAGGGGGGTACTTAGGGGGTACTTAGTGGGTTACTTATGGGAGTCTTGGGGGGTACTTAAGGGAGAACTTAGAGGTGTCTTGGGTGGTGGGGTCTTGGGGGGGGGGTACTTAGGGGGGTACTAAGGGGGGTCTTGGGGGGATACTTAGGGGGGTCTTGGTGTGGTACTTCGGGGGGTACTTAGGGGGGTACTTAGGGGGGGTTACTTAAGGGGTACTTAGAAGAGTACTTGGGGGGTCTTGGGGGGTGGGGGTTACTTAGGGGGGTCTTTGCGGTGGTACTTAGGGGGGGTACTTAGGGATTTCTTGGGGGGTACTTGGAGGGGGTACTTAGGGGGATCTTGTAGTGGTACTTGGGGGGGAGTACTTAGGGGGATCTAGGAGGGCTACTTAGGGGGGTCTTGGAGGGGTACTTAGGGGGGTACTTAGGGGGGTCTTGGTGAGGGTACTTAGGGGGTTACTTAGGGGGCTACTTAAAGGGGTCTTGGGGGGGTACTTAGGGGAATACTTAGGGGGGTACTTAGGGGGGTACTTAGGGGGGTCTTGGGTGGGTACTTAGGGGGGTACTTAGGGGGGTACTTAGGGGGGTCTTTGGGGGGGGGGGGTACTTAGGGGGGTCTTGGGGGGGTACATAGGTGGGTCTTGGGGGGGGGGGGGACTTGGGGGGGTGGGTACTTCGGGGGGTACTTAGGGGAGTACTTAGGGGGGTCTTTGGGGGGGGGGGGGTACGTAAGAGGGGTACTTAGGGGGGTACTTAAGGGGGTACTTAGGGGGGTCTTGGAGGGGTCTTGGAGGGGCAATTAGGGGGTTACTTAGGGGGGTTTTGGGGGGGGTACTTAGGGATGTACTTAGGGGGGTCTTGATGGGGTACTTAGGAGGTTCTTGGGGGGGGGACTTGTGGGGGGTACTTAGTGGGGGCCTTGGGGGGGGTCTTAGGATGGGCCTTGGGGGGGGGGGACTTGGTGGGGTATAGGAGGATCTTGGGGAGTGGTACTTAGGGGGTACTTAGGGGAGTACTTAGGGGGGTCTTGGGGCGATACTTAGGGGGGTCTTGGTGTGGTACTTAAAGGGGTCCTTAGGGGGTCTTGGGGGCGTACTTAGGGGGGTACTTAAGAGGGTCTTGGGGGGAATTGAGGGGGGGGTAATAAGGGAGTCTTGGGGGGGGACTTTGGGGGGGTACTTAGGGGGGTACTTATGGGGGTAATTAGGGGGGTACTTAGGGGGGGTACTTAGGGGGGTACATAGGGGGGTCTTGGGGTGGTACTTAGGGGGTCTTGGGGGGGGGGTGTACTTAGGGGGGTCTTGGGGGGGGGTACTTAGGGGAGTCTTGGGGGGGGAGTTGGGTGGGGTACTTAGAGGGTTACTTAGGGGGGTCTTGGGGGGGGAGTTGGGCGGGGTACTTAGAGGGGTACTTAGGGGGGTCTTGGGGGGGTACTTAGGGAAGTACTTAGAGGGGTCTTGGGGGGGGAGTACTAGGGGGGTCTCGGGGTGGTACTTAGGGGGGTACTTAAGGGGGGTACTTAAGGGGGTACTTAGGGGGGTCTTGGGGGGGGGTACTTAGGGGGGTCTTAGGAGGTGTGGGTACTTAGGGGGGTACTTAGGGAGTTCTTGGGGGGGGGTACTTGGGGGGTTACTTAGGGGGGTCTTGGAGGGGTACTTAGGGGGGTCTTGGTGGGGGTACTTAGGGGGGTACTTAATGGGGTCTTGGGGGGGGTACATAGGGGGGTACTTAGGGGGACTTGGGTTTACTTGGGGGGGGGGGGGTACTTAGGGGGTACTTAGGGGGGTCTTGGGGGAGTCTTGGGGGGGTATTTAAGGGAGTACTTAGGGGGGTCTTGGGGGGTTGGGTGTCTTGGGAGGGGGGGGTACTTAGAGGGGTATTAAGCGGGGTCTTGGGGGAGTACTTAGGGGGGTCTTGGGGCGATACTTAGGTGGGTCTTGGTGTGGTACTTAGGGGGGTCCTTAGGGGGGTCTTGGGGGCGTACTTATGGGGGTACTTAAAAGGGTCTTGGGGGGGGACTTGAGGGGGGTAATAAGGGTAGTCTTGGGGGGGGACTTGGGGGTGGGGTACTTAGGGGGGTCTTGGGGGGGTGGTACTTAGGGGGTACTTATAAGGGTCTTGGGGGGGTACTTAGGGGGGTACTTAGGGGGGTCTTGGGGGGGTTTGGGGAGGGGGGGTACTTAGGTGGGTACTTAGTGGGTTACTTAGGGGGGTCTTGGGGGGGGTACTTCGGAAGGTACTTAGGGGAGTACGTAGGGGGGTCTTGGGTGGTACTTAGGGGGGGTACTTAAGGGGGACTTGGGGGGGACTTGGGGGGGGGGTACTTAGGGGGGTACTTAGGGGGGTACTTAGGGGGGTCTTGGGGGTGGGGTACTTAGGGGGGTCTTGGGGGGGGTGGTACTTAGGGGGGTACTTATGGGGGTCTTGGGGGGGTACTTAGGGGGGTACTTAGGGGGGTCTTGGGGGGGTTTGGGGGGGGGGGGTACTTAGGTGGGTACTTAGTGGGTTACTTATGGGGGTCTTGGGGGGGGGGGTACTTCGGAAGGTACTTAGGGGAGTACGTAGGGGGGTCTTGGGTGGTACTTAGGGGGGTCTTGGGGTGGTACTTAGGGAGGTCTTGGGGGGGGGGTACTTAGGGGGGTCTTGGGGGGGGAGTAGGGTGGGGTACTTAGAGGGGTAAATAGGGGGGTCTTGGTGGTGGTACTTAGGGTGGTCTTGGGGGGGGGGGGTACTTAGGGGGGTCTTGTGGGGGGAGTAGGGTGGGGTACTTAGAGGGGTACATAGGGGGGTCTTGGGGTGGTACTTATGGGGGGTCTTGGGGGGGGTACTTCGGAAGGTACTTGTGGGAGTACGTAGGGGGGTCTTGGGTGGTAATTAGGGGGGTACTTATGGGGGGTCTTGGGGGGGTACTTAGGGGGCTACTTAGGGGGGTCTTGGGGGGGTTTGGGGGGGGGGGTACTTAGGTTGGTACTTAGTGGGTTACTTATGGAGGTCTTGGGGGGGGGTACTTCGGAAGGTACTTACCGGAGTACGTAGGGGGGTCTTGGGTGGTACTTAGGATGGTACTTAGGGGGGTACTTAAGGGGGGTACTTAAGGGGGTAAAAAGGGGGGTCTTGGGTGGTACTTAGGATGGTACTTAGGGGGGTACTTAAGGGGGTACTTAGTGGGGTAAATAGGGGGGTCTTGGGGGGGGAGTTGGGTGGGGTACTTAGAGGGGTACTTAGGGGGGTCTTGGGGGGGAGTTGGGCGGGGTACTTAGAGGGGTACTTAGGGGGGTCTTGGGGGGGTACTTAGGAAAGTACTTAGGGGGGTCTTGGGGGGGGGGGTACTTAGGAGGGTCTTGGGGGGGTGGTACTTAGGGGGGTACTTATGGGTGTCTTGGGGGGGTACTTAGGGGGCTACTTAGGGGGGCCTTGGGGGGGTTTGGGGGGGGGGGGGGGTACTTAGGTTGGTACTTAGTGGGTTACTTATGGGGGTCTTGGGGGGGGTACTTCGGAAGGTACTTACCGGAGTACGTAGGGGGGTCTTGGGTGGTACATAGGATGGTACTTAGGGGGGTACTTAAGGGGGTACTTAGGGGGGTAAATAGGGGGGTCTTGGGTGGTACTTAGGATGGTACTTAGGGGGGTACTTAAGGGGGTACTTAGTGGGGTAAATAGGGGGGTCTTGGGGGGGGGAGTTGGGGCGGGGTACTTAGAGGGGTACTTAGGGGGGTCTTGGGGGGGTACTTAGGGAAGTACTTAGGGGGGTCTTGGGGGGGGGGGTACTTAGGAGGGTACTTAGGGCGGTCTTGGGGGGCACTTGGGGTGGTACATAGGGGGTCTTGGGGAGGACTTGGGGGGGGGGTACTTCGGAAGGTACTTAGGGGAGTACGTAGGGGGGTCTTGGGTGGTACTTAGGGGGGTACTTAAGGGGGTAAATAGGGGGTACATAGGGGGGTCTTGGGGTGGTACTTAGGGGGGTCTTGGGGGGGGGTGTACTTAGGGGGGTACTTAGGGGGGTACTTAGGGAGTTCTTGGGGGGGTACTTGGGGGGGATACTTAGGGGGGTACTTAGGGGGGTCTTGGGTGGAACTTAGGGGGGTACTTAAGGGGTTCTTCGGGGGGGGGGGGGTACTTAAGGGGGTACTTAGGGGGGTCTTGGGGGGGTACTTAAGGGGGTACTTAGGGTGTCTTGGCGGGGGGACTTGTGGGGGTACTAGTGGGGGGTACTTAGGGGGCTACTTAGAGGGGCTTGGGGGGGTTCTTAGGGGAGTACGTAGGGGGGGTCTTGGGGTGGTACTTAGGGGGGTACTTAGGGGGGCCTTGGGGGGGGTACTTAGGGGAGTACTTAGGGGGGTCTTGGTGGGGGTACTTAGGAGGGTACTAAGTGGGGTCTTGGGGGGGGGGTACATAGGGGGGTACTTAGGGGGGTCTTGGGGGGGTACTTAGGGGGGTACTTAGGGGAGTCTTGTGGGAGTCTTGGGGGGGTACTTAAGGGAGTACTTAGGGGGGTCTTTGGTGGTGGGGGTCTTGGGGGGGGGGGTACTTAGGGGGGTACTAAGAGGGGTCTTGGGGGGATACTTAGGGGGGTCTTGGTGTAGGTACTTCGGGGGGTACTTAGGGGGGTACTTAGGGGGGGTACTTAAGGGGGTACTTAGAAGAGTACTTGGGGGGTCTTGGGGGGTGGGGGTTACTTAGGGGGGGTCTTGCGGTGGTACTTAGGGGGGTACTTAGGGATTTCTTGGGGGGGTACTTGGGGGGGGTACTTAGGGGGATCTTGTAGTGGTACTTGGGGGGGAGTACTTAGGGGGATCTAGGAGGGCTACTTAGGGGGGTCTTGGAGGGGTACTTAGGGGGGTACTTAGGGGGGTCTTGGTGAGGGTACTTAGGGGGTTACTTAGGGGGCTACTTAAAGGGGTCTTGGGGGGGTACTTAGGGGAGTACTTAGGGGGGTACTTAGGGGGGTACTTAGGGGGGTCTTGGGTGGGTACTTAGGGGGGTACTTAGGGGGGTACTTAGGGGGGTCTTGGGGGGGGGGTACTTAGGGGGGTCTTGGGGGGGTACATAGGTGGGTCTTGGGGGGGGGGGACTTGGGGGGTGGGTACTTCGGGGGTACTTAGGGGAGTACTTAGGGGGGTCTTTGGGGGGGGGGGGTACTAAGAGGGGTACTTAGGGGGGTACTTAGGGGGGTACTTAGGGGGGTCTTGGAGGGGTCTTGGAGGGGCACTTAGGGGGTTACTTAGGGGGGTTTTGGGGGGGGGTACTTAGGGATGTACTTAGGGGGGTCTTGATGGGGTACTTAGGAGGTTCTTGGGGGGGGGACTTGTAGGGGTTACTTAGTGGGGGCCTTGGGAGGGGTCTTAGGATGGGCCTTGGGGGGGGGGACTTGGTGGGGTATAGGGGGGTCTTGGGGAGGTACTTAGGGGGGTACTTAGGGGAGTACTTAGGGGGGTCTTGGGGCGATACTTAGGGGGGTCTTGGTGTGGTACTTAAAGGGGTCCTTAGGGGGGTCTTGGGGGCGTACTTAGGGGGGTACTTAAGAGGGTCTTGGGGGGGAATTGAGGGGGGGGTAATAAGGGGAGTCTTGGGGGGGACTTTGGGGGGGTACTTAGGGGGGTACTTATGGGGGTAATTAGGGGGGGTACTTAGGGGGGGGTACTTAGGGGGGTACATAGGGGGGTCTTGGGGTGGTACTTAGGGGGTTTTGGGGGGGGGGTGTACTTAGGGGGTCTTGGGGGGGGGGGTACTTAGGGGAGTCTTGGGGGGGAGTTGGGTGGGGTACTTAGAGGGTTACTTAGGGGGGTCTTGGGGGGGGAGTTGGGCGTGGTACTTAGAGGGGTACTTAGGGGGGTCTTGGGGGGGGTACTTAGGGAAGTACTTAGAGGGGTCTTGGGGGGGGGGGAGTACTAGGGGGGTCTTGGGGGTGGTACTTAGGGGGGTTACTTAAGGGGGTACTTAAGGGGGTACTTAGGGGGGTCTTGGGGGGGGGTACTTAAGGGGTCTTAGGAGGTGTGGGTACTTAGGGGGGTACTTAGGGAGTTCTTGGGGGGGTACTTGGGGGGTTACTTAGGGGGGTCTTGGAGGGGTACTTAGGGGGGTCTTGGTGGGGGTACTTAGGGGGGTACTTAATGGGGTCTTGGGGGGGGGGGGGTACATAGGGGGGTACTTAGGGGGACTTGGGTTTACTTGGGGGGGGGGTACTTAGGGGGTACTTAGGGGGGGTCTTGGGGGAGTGGGGGGTACTTAAGGGAGTACTTAGGGGGGTCTTGGGGGGTTGGGTGTCTTGGGAGGGGGGGGGTACTTAGAGGGGTATTAAGCGGGGTCTTGGGGGAGTACTTAGGGGGGTCTTGGGGCGATACTTAGGTGGGTCTTGGTGTGGTACTTAGGGGGGTCCTTAGGGGGGTCTTGGGGGCGTACTTATGGGTGGTACTTAAAAGGGTCTTGGGGGGGGACTTGAGGGTGGATAATAAGGGTAGTCTTGGGGGGGGACTTGGGGGTGGGGTACTTAGGGGGGTCTTGGGGGGGGTGGTACTTAGGGGGGTACTTATGGGGGTCTTGGGGGGGTACTTAGGGGGGTACTTAGGGGGGTCTTGGGGGGGTTTGGGGGGGGGTACTTAGGGGGATCTTGGAGGGGTACTTGGGGGGGGGGGGGGTACTTAGGGGGATCTTGGAGGGGTACTTGGGGGGGGGGGGTACTTAGGGGGGTACTTAGGGAGTTCTTGGGGGGGTACTGGGGGGGTACTTAGGGGGGTCTTGGAGGTGTACTTAGGGGGGTATTAGGGGGGTCTTGGTGGGGTACTAGGGGGGTCTTGGGGGGGGACTTGGGGGGGGGGTACTTAGGGTGGTACTTAGGGGGGTACTTAGGGGGGGGTACTTAGGGGGGTACTTAGGGGGGAACTTAGGGGGGTCT
>NW_027117112.1:0-36316 GCF_024137725.1 Prorops nasuta | reverse complement strand
GGAGATAGGGTAACTCACTTTGGGTCAAGGAGTACTTATATGGGACTAGGGTAACTCACTTGGTGTCTGTGAGTACTTATATGAGACCAGGGTAACTCACTTGGGGCCAGGGTGTACTTATTAAAGGGCTAGTGTAACACACTTGGGTCAGGGAGTACTTATAAAGGGGCTACGGTAACTCACTTGGGGTCAGGAAGTACTTCAATGGGACTAGGGTAACTCACTTGGGGTCAGGGAGTACTTATATGGGACTATGGTTACACACTTGTGGTCAGAGAGTACATATAAAGGGCTAGGGTAACTCACTTTGGGTCAAGCAGTACTTATATGGGACTAGGGTAACACACTAGGGTCAGGGAGTGCTACTATAGGACTAGGGTAACTAACTTGCGGTCAGAGAGTACATATAAAGGGGCTAGGATAACTCACTTTGGGTCAGGGAGTACTTATAAAGGGGCTATGGTAACTCACTTGCGGGCAGAGAGTACATATAAAGGGGCTAGGATAACTCACTTGGGGTCAGGGAGTACTTATAAAGTTGATATGGTAACTCACTTGGGGTCAGGGAGTACTTCTAGGGGGACTAGGTAACTCACTTGGGGTCAGGGAGTACTTATAAAGGGGCTAGGGTAACTCACTTTGGGTCAAGTAGTACTTATATTGGACTAGGCTAACTCACTTGGTGTCTGGGAGTACTTATATGGGACCTGGGTAACTCACTTGGGGCCAGGGTGTACTTATAAAGGGGCTAGGGTAACTCACTTGGGGTCAGGGAGTAGTTATTAGGGACTAGGGTAACTCACTTGGGGTCTGAGAGTACATATAAAGGGGCTAGGATAACTCACTTGGGGTCAGGGAGTACTTATAAAGGGGCTATGGTAACTCACTTGGGGTCAGGAGTATTTATATGGGACTAGGGTTACTCACTTAGGGTCAGGGTGTATTTATATGGGACTAGGGTAACTCACTTGGGGTCTGAGAGTACATATAAAGGGGAGAGGATAACTCACTTGCAGTCAAGGAGTACATATAAAGGGGCTAGGATAACTCACTTGGGGTCAGGGAGTACTTATAAAGGGGCTAGGGTAACTCACTTGGGGTCAGGGAGTACTACTATGGGACTAGGGTAACTCACTTGCGGTCAGAGAGTACATATAAAGGGGCTAAGATAACTCACTTGGGGTCAGGCAGTACTTATAAAGTTGATATGGTAACTCACTTGGGGTCAGGGAGTACTATAAAGGGGCTACGGTAACTCACTTGGGGTCAGGAAATAATTCTATGGGACTAGGGTAACTCACTTGGGGTCTGGGAGTACTTATATGGGACTAGGGTAACTCACTTGGGGTCAGGGAGTACTTATAAAGGGGCTAGGGTAACTCACATGGGGTCTGAGAGTACATATAAAGGGGCTAGGATAACTCACTTGCGGTCAGAGAGTACTTATATGGAACAAGGATAACTCACTTGGGGTCAGGGAGTATTTCTATGTGACTAGGGTAACACACTTGGGGTTAGGGAGTACTTCTATGGGACTAGGGTAACTCACTTGGTGTCTGGGAGTACTTATATGGACTAGGGTAACTCACTTGGGGTCAGGGAGTACTTATAAAGGGGCTAGGGTAACTCACTTTGGGTCAAGTAGTACTTATATTGGACTAGGCTAACTCACTTGGTGTCTGGGAGTACTTATATGGGACCTGGGTAACTCACTTGGGGCCAGGGTGTACTTATAAAGGGGCTAGGGTAACTCACTTGGGGTCAGGGAGTAGTTATTAGGGACTAGGGTAACTCACTTGGGGTCAGGGAGTACTTATAAAGGGGCTATGGTAACTCACTTGGGGTCAGGGAGTACTTATATGGGACTAGGGTTACTCACTTAGGGTCAGGGTGTATTTATATGGGACTAGGGTAACTCACTTGGGGTCTGAGAGTACATATAAAGGGGATAGGATAACTCACTTGCAGTCAAAGAGTACATATAAAGGGGCTAGGATAACTCACTTGGGGTCAGGGAGTACTTATAAAGGGGCTAGGGTAACTCACTTGGGGTCAGGGAGTACTACTATGGGACTAGGGTAACTCACTTGCGGTCAGAGAGTACATATAAAGGGGCTAAGATAACTCACTTGGGGTCAGGCAGTACTTATAAAGTTGATATGGTAACTCACTTGGGGTCAGGGAGTACTTTTATAGGGGCTAGGATAACTCACTTGGGGTAGGGAGTACTGCTGTGGGACTACAGTAATTCACTTGCGGTCAGGGAGTACTTCTATGGGACTAGGGTAACTCACTTGGGGTCTGGGAGTACTTATATGGGACTAGGGTAACTCACTTGGGGTCAGGGAGTACTTATATGGAACAAGGATAACTCACTTGGGGTCAGGGAGTACTTATAAAGGGGCTAGGGTAACTCACATGGGGTCTGAGAGTACATATAAAGGGGCTAGGATAACTCACTTGCGGTCAGAGAGTACTTATATGGAACAAGGATAACTCACTTGGGGTCAGGGAGTACTTATAAAGGGGCTAGGGTAACTCACATGGGGTCTAAGAGTACATATAAAGGGGCTAGGATAACTCACTTGCGGTCAGAGAGTACTTATATGGAACAAGGATAACTCACTTGGGGTCAGGGAGTACTACTATGTGACTAGGGTAAAACACTTGGGGTTAGGGAGTACTTCTATGGGACTAGGGTAACTCACTTGGGGTCTGGGAGTACTTATATGGGACTAGGGTAACTCACTTGGGGTCTGGGAGTACTTATATGGAACAAGGATAACTCACTTGGGGTCAGGGAGTACTTATATGGAACAAGGATAACTCACTTGGGTTCAGGGAGTACTTATAAAGGGGCTAGGGTAACTCACATGGGGTCTGAGAGTACATATAAAGGGGCTAGGATAACTCACTTGCGGTCAGAGAGTACTTATATGGAACAAGGATAACTCACTTGGGGTCAGGGAGTACTTATAAAGGGGCTAGGGTAACTCACATGGGGTCTGAGAGTACATATAAAGGGGCTAGGATAACTCACTTGCGGTCAGAGAGTACTTATATGGAACAAGGATAACTCACTTGGGGTCAGGGAGTACTACTATGTGACTAGGGTAACACACTTAGGGTTAGGGAGTACTTCTATGGGACTAGGGTAACTCACTTGGGGTCTGGGAGTACTTATATGGGACTAGGGTAACTCACTTGGGGTCAGGGAGTACTTATAAAGGGGCTAGGGTAACTCACTTTGGGTCAAGTAGTACTTATATTGGACTAGGCTAACTCACTTGGTGTCTGGGAGTACTTATATGGGACCTGGGTAACTCACTTGGGGCCAGGGTGTACTTATAAAGGGTCTAGGGTAACTCACTTGGGGTCAGGGAGTAGTTATTAGGGACTAGGGTAACTCACTTGGGGTCAGAGAGTACATATAAAGGGGCTAAGATAACTCACTTGGGGTCAGGCAGTACTTATAAAGTTGATATGGTAACTCACTTGGGGTCAGGGAGTACTTATAAAGGGGCTACGGTAACTCACTTGGGGTCAGGGAGTACTTATATGGGACTAGGGTTTCTCACTTAGGGTCAGGGTGTATTTATATGGGACTAGGGTAACTCACTTGGGGTCTGAGAGTACATATAAAGGGGATAGGATAACTCACTTGCAGTCAAAGAGTACATATAAAGGGGCTAGGATAACTCACTTGGGGTCAGGGAGTACTTATAAAGGGGCTAGGGTAACTCACTTGGGGTCAGGGAGTACTACTATGGGACTAGGGTAACTCACTTGCGGTCAGAGAGTACATATAAAGGGGCTAAGATAACTCACTTGGGGTCAGGCAGTACTTATAAAGTTGATATGGTAACTCTCTTGGGGTCAGGGAGTACTTATAAAGGGGCTACGGTAACTCACTTGGGGTCAGGGAGTAATTCTATGGGACTAGGGTAACTCACTTGGGGTCTGGGAGTACTTATATGGGACTAGGGTAACTCACTTGGGGTCAGGGGGTACTTATATAGGGGCTAGGATAACTCAGTTGGGGTAGGGAGTACTACTGTGGGACTACGGTAACTCACTTACGGTCAGGGAGTACTTATAAAGGGGCTAGGATAACTCACTTGGGGTCAGGGAGTACTTATAAAGGGGCTATGGTAACTCACTTGGGGTCAGGGAGTACTTATATGGGACCTGGGTTACTCACTTAGGGACAGGGTGTATTTATATGGGACTAGGGTAACTCACTTGGGGTCTGAGAGTACATATAAAGGGGATAGGATAACTCACTTGCAGTCAAAGAGTACATATAAAGGGGCTAGGATAACTCACTTGGGGTCAGGGAGTACTTATAAAGGGGCTATGGTAACTCACTTGGGGTTAGGGAGTACTACTATGGGACTAGGGTAACTCACTTGCGGCCAGAGAGTACATATAAAGGGGCTAGGATAACTCACTTGGGGTCAGGGAGTACTTATATGGGACTAGGGTAACTCACTTGGGGTCAGGGTGTACTTATAAAGGGGCTAGGGTAACTCACATGGGGTCTGAGAGTACATATAAAGGGGCTAGGATAACTCACTTTCGGTCAGAGAGTACTTCTATGGAACAAGGATAACTCACTTGGGGTCAGGGAGTACTTCTATGTGACTAGGGTAACACACTTGGGGTCAGGGAGTACTTCTATGGGACTAGGGTATCTCACTTGGGGTCTGGGAGTACTTATATGGGACTAGGGTAACTCACTTGAGGTCTGAGAGTACATATAAAGGGGATAGGATAACTCACTTGCAGTCAAAGAGTACATATAAAGGGGCTAGGATAACTCACTTGGGGTCATGGAATACTTATAAAGGGGCTATGGTAACTCACTTGGGGTCAGGGAGTAATACTATGGGACTTGGGTAACTCACTTGCGGGCAGAAAGTACATATAAAGGGGCTAGGATAACTCACTTGGGGTCAGGGAGTACATACAAAGGGGCTAGGATAACTCACTTGGGGTCAAGGAGTACTTCTATGTGACTAGGGTAACTTACTTGGGGTCAGGGAGTACTTCTAGGGGACTAGGGTAACTGTCTTGGGGTCAGGGAGTACTTATATAGGGGCTAGGGTAACTCACTTGGGGTCAGGGAGTACTTATTAGGACTAGGGTAACTCACTTGCGGTCAGAGAGTACATATAAAGGGGCTAGGATAACTCACTTGGGGTCAGGGAGTACTTATAAAGGTGATATGGTAACTCACTTGTGGTCAGGGAGTACTTATAAAGGAGATAGGGTAACTCACTTTGGGTCAAGGAGTACTTATATGGGACTAGGGTAACTCACTTGGTGTCTGTGAGTACATATATGAGACCAGGGTAACTCACTTGGGGCCAGGGTGTACTTATTAAAGGGCTAGTGTAACACACTTGGGGTCAGGGAGTACTTATAAAGGGGCTACGGTAACTCACTTGGGGTCAGGAAGTACTTCAATGGGACTAGGGTAACTCACTTGGGGTCAGGGAGTACTTATATGGGACTATGGTTACTCACTTGTGGTCAGAAAGTACATATAAAGGGCTAGGGTAACTCACTTTGGGTCAAGCAGTACTTATATGGGACTAGGGTAACTCACTTGGGGTCTGGGAGTACTTATATGGGACGAGGGTAACTCACTTGGGGTCTGGGAGTACTTATATGGGACTAGGGTAACTCATTTGGGATCAGGGAGTACTTATAAAGGGGCTACGGTAACTCACTTGGGGTCAGGAAGTAATTCTATGGGACTAGGGTAACTCACTTGGGGTCTGGGAGTACTTATATGGGACTAGGGTAACTCACTTGGGGTCAGGGAGTACATATAAAGGGGATAGGGTAACTCACTTGGGGTCAGGGAGTACATATAAATGGGATAGGGTAACTCACTTGGGGTCAGGGAGTACTTATATGGGACTATGGTTACTCACTTGTGGTCAGAGAGTACATATAAAGGGCTAGGGTAACTCACTTTGGGTCAAGCAGTACTTATATGGGACTAGGGTAACACACTAGGGTCAGGGAGTGCTACTATAGGACTAGGGTAACTAACTTGCGGTCAGAGAGTACATATAAAGGGGCTAGGATAACTCACTTGGGGTCAGGGAGTACTTATATGGGACTAGGGTAACTCACTTGGGGTCAGGGAGTACTTATAAAGGGGCTAGGGTAACTCACATGGGGTCTGAGAGTACATATAAAGGGGCTAGGATAACTCACTTTCGGTCAGAGAGTACTTCTATGGAACAAGGATAACTCACTTGGGGTCAGGGAGTACTTCTATGTGACTAGGGTAACACACTTGGGGTCAGGGAGTACTTCTATGGGACTAGGGTATCTCACTTGGGGTCTGGGAGTACTTATATGGGACTAGGGTAACTCACTTGAGGTCTGAGAGTACATATAAAGGGGATAGGATAACTCACTTGCAGTCAAAGAGTACATATAAAGGGGCTAGGATAACTCACTTGGGGTCATGGAATACTTATAAAGGGGCTATGGTAACTCACTTGGGGTCAGGGAGTACTACTATGGGACTTGGGTAACTCACTTGCGGGCAGAAAGTACATATAAAGGGGCTAGGATAACTCACTTGGGGTCAGGGAGTACATACAAAGGGGCTAGGATAACTCACTTGGGGTCAAGGAGTACTTCTATGTGACTAGGGTAACTTACTTGGGGTCAGGGAGTACTTCTAGGGGACTAGGGTAACTGTCTTGGGGTCAGGGAGTACTTATATAGGGGCTAGGGTAACTCACTTGGGGTCAGGGAGTACTTATTAGGACTAGGGTAACTCACTTGCGGTCAGAGAGTACATATAAAGGGGCTAGGATAACTCACTTGGGGTCAGGGAGTACTTATAAAGGTGATATGGTAACTCACTTGTGGTCAGGGAGTACTTATAAAGGAGATAGGGTAACTCACTTTGGGTCAAGGAGTACTTATATGGGACTAGGGTAACTCACTTGGTGTCTGTGAGTACTTATATGAGACCAGGGTAACTCACTTGGGCCAGGGTGTACTTATTAAAGGGCTAGTGTAACACACTTGGGGTCAGGGAGTACTTATAAAGGGGCAACGGTAACTCACTTGGGGTCAGGAAGTACTTCAATGGGACTAGGGTAACTCACTTGGGTCAGGGAGTACTTATATGGGACTATGGTTACTCACTTGTGGTCAGAAAGTACATATAAAGGGCTAGGGTAACTCACTTTGGGTCAAGCAGTACTTATATGGGACTAGGGTAACTCACTTGGGGTCTGGGAGTACTTATATGGGACGAGGGTAACTCACTTGGGGTCTGGGAGTACTTATATGGGACTAGGGTAACTCATTTGGGATCAGGGAGTACTTATAAAGGGGCTACGGTAACTCACTTGGGGTCAGGAAGTAATTCTATGGGACTAGGGTAACTCACTTGGGGTCTGGGAGTACTTATATGGGACTAGGGTAACTCACTTGGGGTCAGGGAGTACATATAAAGGGGATAGGGTAACTCACTTGGGGTCAGGGAGTACTTATATGGGACTATGGTTACTCACTTATGGTCAGAGAGTACATATAAAGGGCTAGGGTAACTCACTTTGGGTCAAGCAGTACTTATATGGGACTAGGGTAACACACTAGGGTCAGGGAGTGCTACTATAGGACTAGGGTAACTAACTTGCGGTCAGAGAGTACATATAAAGGGGCTAGGATAACTCACTTTGGGTCAGGGAGTACCTTTAAAGGGGCTATGGTAACTCACTTGCGGGCAGAGAGTACATATAAAGGGGCTAGGATAACTCACTTGGGGTCAGGGAGTACTTATAAAGTTGATATGGTAACTCACTTGGGGTCAGGGAGTACTTATAAAGGGGCTACGGTAACTCACTTGGGGTCAGGGAGTACTTATAAAGGGGCTAGGGTAACTCACTTTGGGTCAAGTAGTACTTATATTGGACTAGGCTAACTCACTTGGTGTCTGGGTGTACTTATATGGGACCTGGGTAACTCACTTGGGGCCAGGGTGTACTTATAAAGGGGCTAGGGAAACTCACTTGGGGTCAGGAATAGTTATTAGGGACTAGGGTAACTCACTTGGGGTCTGAGAGTACATATAAAGGGGCTAGGATAACTCACTTGCGGTCAGAGAGTACATATAAAGGGGCTAGGATAACTCACTTGGGGTCAGGGAGTACTTATAAAGGGGCTATGGTAACTCACTTGGGGTCAGGGAGTATTTATATGGGACTAGGGTTACACACTTAGGGTCAGGGTGTATTTATATGGGACTAGGGTAACTCACTTGGGGTCTGAGAGTACATATAAAGGGGATAGGATAACTCACTTGCAGTCAAAGAGTACATATAAAGGGGCTAGGATAACTCACTTGGGGTCAGGGAGTACTTATAAAGGGGCTAGGGTAACTCACTTGGGGTCAGGGAGTACTACTATGGGACTAGGGTAACTCACTTGCGGTCAGAGAGTACATATAAGGGGGCTAAGATAACTCACTTGGGGTCAGGCAGTACTTATAAAGTTGATATGGTAACTCACTTGGGGTCAGGGAGTACTTATAAAGGGGCTACGGTAACTCACTTGGGGTCAGGAAGTAATTCTATGGGACTAGGGTAACTCACTTGGGGTCTGGGAGTACTTATATGGGACTAGGGTAACTCACTTGGGGTTAGGTAGTACTTCTATGGGACTAGGGTAACTCACTTGGGGTCTGGGAGTACTTATATGGGACTAGGGTAACTCACTTGGGGTCAGGGAGTACTTATAAAGGGGCTAGGGTACCTCACTTTGGGTCAAGTAGTACTTATATTGGACTAGGCTAACTCACTTGGTGTCTGGGATACTTATATGGGACCTGGGTAACTCACTTGGGGCCAGGGTGTACTTATAAAGGGTCTAGGGTAACTCACTTGGGGTCAGGGAGTAGTTATTAGGGACTAGGGTAACTCACTTGGGGTCAGAGAGTACATATAAAGGGGCTAAGATAACTCACTTGGGGTCAGGCAGTACTTATAAAGTTGATATGGTAACTCACTTGGGGTCAGGGAGTACTTATAAAGGGGCTACGGTAACTCACTTGGGGTCAGGGAGTACTTATATGGGACTAGGGTTACTCACTTAGGGTCAGGGGGTATTTATATGGGACTAGGGTAACTCACTTGGGTCTGAGAGTACATATAAAGGGGATAGGATAACTCACTTGCAGTCAAAGAGTACATATAAAGGGGCTAGGATAACTCACTTGGGGTCAGGGAGTACTTATAAAGGTGCTAGGGTAACTCACTTGGGGTCAGGGAGTACTACTATGGGACTAGGGTAACTCACTTGCTGTCAGAGAGTACATATAAAGGGGCTAAGATAACTCACTTGGGGTCAGGCAGTACTTATAAAGTTGATATGGTAACTCTCTTGGGGTCAGGGAGTACTTATAAAGGGGCTACGGTAACTCACTTGGGGTCAGGGAGTAATTCTATGGGAATAGGGTAACTCACTTGGGGTCTGGGAGTACTTATATGGGACTAGGGTAACTCACTTGGGCTCAGGGAGTACTTATATAGGGGCTAGGATAACTCACTTGGGGTAGGGAGTACTACTGTGGGACTACGGTAACTCACTTGCGGTCAGGGAGTACTTATAAAGGGGCTAGGATAACTCACTTGGGGTCAGGGAGTACTTATATGGGACCTGGGTTACTCACTTAGGGACAGGGTGTATTTATATGGGACTAGGGTAACTCACTTGGGGTCTGAGAGTACATATAAAGGGGATAGGATAACTCACTTGCAGTCAAAGAGTACATATAAAGGGGCTAGGATAACTCACTTGGGGTCAGGAGTACTTATAAAGGGGCTGTGGTAACTCACTTGGGGTTAGGGAGTACTACTATGGGACTAGGGTAACACACTAGGGTCAGGGAGTGCTACTATAGGACTAGGGTAACTAACTTGCGGTCAGAGAGTACATATAAAGGGGCTAGGATAACTCACTTTGGGTCAGGGAGTACTTATAAAGGGGCTATGGTAACTCACTTGGGGTCAGGGAGTACTTCTAGGGGACTAGGGTAACTCACTTGGGGTCAGGGAGTACTTATAAAGGGGCTAGGGTAACTCACTTTGGGTCAAGTAGTACTTATATTGGACTAGGCTAACTCACTTGGTGTCTGGTGTACTTATATGGGACCTGGGTAACTCACTTGGGGCCAGGTGTACTTATAAAGGGGCTAGGGAAACTCACTTGGGGTCAGGGAATAGTTATTAGGGACTAGGGTAACTCACTTGGGGTCTGAGAGTACATATAAAGGGGCTAGGATAACTCACTTGCGGTCAGAGAGTACATATAATGGGGCTAGGATAACTCACTTGGGGTCAGGGAGTACTTATAAAGGGGCTATGGTAACTCACTTGGGGTCAGGGAGTATTTATATGGGACTAGGGTTACTCACTTAGGGTCAGGGTGTATTTATATGGGACTAGGGTAACTCACTTGGGGTCTGAGAGTACATATAAAGGGGATAGGATAACTCACTTGCAGTCAAAGAGTACATATAAAGGGGCTAGGATAACTCACTTGGGGTCAGGGAGTACTTATAAAGGGGCTAGGGTAACTCACTTGGGGTCAGGGAGTACTACTATGGGACTAGGGTAACTCACTTGCGGTCAGAGAGTACATATAAAGGGGCTAAGATAACTCACTTGGGGTCAGGCAGTACTTATAAAGTTGATATGGTAACTCACTTGGGGTCAGGGAGTACTTATAAAGGGGCTAGGGTAACTCACTTGGGTCAGGGAGTACTACTATGGGACTAGGGTAACTCACTTGCGGTCAGAGAGTACATATAAAGGGGCTAAGATAACTCACTTGGGGTCAGGCAGTACTTATAAAGTTGATATGGTAACTCTCTTGGGGTCAGGGAGTACTTATAAAGGGGCTACGGTAACTCACTTGGGGTCAGGGAGTAATTCTATGGGACTAGGGTAACTCACTTGGGGTCTGGGAGTACTTATATGGGACTAGGGTAACTCACTTGGGGTCAGGGAGTACTTATATAGGGGCTAGGATAACTCACTTGGGGTAGGGAGTACTACTGTGGGACTACGGTAACTCACTTGCGGTCAGGGAGTACTTATAAAGGGGCTAGGATAACTCACTTGGGGTCAGGGAGTACTTATAAAGGGGCTATGGTAACTCACTTGGGGTCAGGGAGTACTTATATGGGACCTGGGTTACTCACTTAGGGACAGGGTGTATTTATATGGGACTAGGGTAACTCACTTGCGGTCTGAGAGTACATATAAAGGGGATAGGATAACTCACTTGCAGTCAAAGAGTACATATAAAGGGGCTAGGATAACTCACTTGGGGTCAGGGAGTACTTATAAAGGGGCTATGGTAACTCACTTGGGGTTAGGGAGTACTACTATGGGACTAGGATAACTCACTTGCGGCCAGAGAGTACATATAAAGGGCTAGGATAACTCACTTGGGGTCAGGGAGTACTTATATGGGATTAGGGTAACTCACTTGGGGTCAGGAGTACTTATAAAGGGGCTAGGGTAACTCACATGGGGTCTGAGAGTACATATAAAGGGGCTAGGATAACTCACTTTCGGTCAGAGAGTACTTCTATGGAACAAGGATAACTCACTTGGGGTCAGGGAGTACTTCTATGTGACTAGGGTAACACACTTGGGGTCAGGGAGTACTTCTATGGGACTAGGGTATCTCACTTGGGGTCTGGAGTACTTATATGGGACTAGGGTAACTCACTTGAGGTCTGAGAGTACATATAAAGGGGATAGGATAACTCACTTGCAGTCAAAGAGTACATATAAAGGGGCTAGGATAACTCACTTGTGGTCATGGAATACTTATAAAGGGGCTATGGTAACTCACTTGGGGTCAGGGAGTACTACTATGGGACTTGGGTAACTCACTTGCGGGCAGAAAGTACATATAAAGGGGCTAGGATAACTCACTTGGGGTCAGGGAGTACATACAAAGGGGCTAGGATAACTCACTTGGGGTCAAGGAGTACTTCTATGTGACTAGGGTAACTTACTTGGGGTCAGGGAGTACTTCTAGGGGACTAGGGTAACTGTCTTGGGGTCAGGGAGTACTTATATAGGGGCTAGGGTAACTCACTTGGGGTCAGGGAGTACTTATTAGGACTAGGGTAACTCACTTGCGGTCAGAGAGTACATATAAAGGGGCTTGGATAACTCACTTGGGGTCAGGGAGTACTTATAAAGGGGCTAGGATAACTCACTTGGGGTCAGGAGTACTTATATGGGACCTGGGTTACTCACTTAGGGACAGGGTGTATTTATATGGGACTAGGGTAACTCACTAGGGGTCTGAGAGTACATATAAAGGAGATAGGATAACTCACTTGCAGTCAAAGAGTACATATAAAGGGGCTAGGATAACTCACTTGGGGTCAGGGAGTAATTCTATGGGACTAGGGTAACTCACTTGGGGTCTGGGAGTACTTATATGGGACTAGGGTAACTCACTTGGGGTCAGGGAGTACTTATATAGGGGCTAGGATAACTCACTTGGGGTAGGGAGTACTACTGTGGGACTACGGTAACTCACTTGCGGTCAGGGAGTACTTATAAAGGGGCTAGGATAACTCACTTGGGGTCAGGGAGTACTTATATGGGACCTGGGTTACTCACTTAGGGACAGGGTGTATTTATATGGGACTAGGGTAACTCACTAGGGTCTGAGAGTACATATAAAGGAGATAGGATAACTCACTTGCAGTCAAAGAGTACATATAAAGGGGCTAGGATAACTCACTTGGGGTCAGGGAGTACTTATAAAGGGGCTATGGTAACTCACTTGGGGTTAGGGAGTACTACTATGGGACTAGGGTAACACACTAGGGTCAGGGAGTGCTACTATAGGACTAGGGTAACTAACTTGCGGTCAGAGAGTACATATAAAGGGGCTAGGATAACTCACTTTGGGTCAGGGAGTACTTATAAAGAGGCTATGGTAACTCACTTGCGGGCAGAGAGTACATATAAAGGGGCTAGGATAACTCACTTGGGGTCAGGGAGTACTTATAAAGTTGATATGGTAACTCACTTTGGGGTCAGGGAGTACTTATAAAGGGGCTAGGGTAACTCACTTTGGGTCAAGTAGTACTTATATTGGACTAGGCTAACTCACTTGGTGTCTGGGTGTACTTATATGGGACCTGGGTAACTCACTTGGGGCCAGGGTGTACTTATAAAGGGGCTAGGGAAACTCACTTGGGGTCAGGGAATAGTTATTAGGGACTAGGGTAACTCACTTGGGGTCTGAGAGTACATATAAAGGGGCTAGGATAACTCACTTGCGGTCAGAGAGTACATATAAAGGGGCTAGGATAACTCACTTGGGGTCAGGGAGTACTTATAAAGGGACTATGGTAACTCACTTGGGGTCAGGGAGTATTTATATGGGACTAGGGTTACTCACTTAGGGTCAGGGTGTATTTATATGGGACTAGGGTAACTCACTTGGGGTCTGAGAGTACATATAAAGGGGATAGGATAACTCACTTGCAGTCAAAGAGTACATATAAAGGGGCTAGGATAACTCACTTGGGGTCAGGGAGTACTTATAAAGGGGCTAGGGTAACTCACTTGGGGTCAGGGAGTACTACTGTGGGACTAGGGTAACTCACTTGCGGTCAGAGAGTACATATAAAGGGGCTAAGATAACTCACTTGGGTCAGGCAGTACTTATAAAGTTGATATGGTAACTCACTTTGGGTCAGGGAGTACTTATAAAGGGGCTATGGTAACTCGCTTGCGGGCAGAGAGTACATATAAAGGGGCTAAGATAACTCACTTGGGGTCAGGGAGTACTTATAAAGGGGCTATGGTAACTCACTTGCGGGCAGAGAGTACATATAAAGGGGCTAGGATAACTCACTTGGGGTCAGGGAGTACTTATAAAGTTGATATGGTAACTAACTTGGGGTCAGGGAGTACTTATAAAGGGGCTACGGTAACTCACTTGGGGTCAGGGAGTACTTCTAGGGGACTAGGGTAACTCACTTGGGTCAGGGAGTACTTATATAGGGGCTAGGATAACTCACTTGGGGTAGGGAGTACTACTGTGGGACTACGGTAACTCACTTGCGGTCAGGGTGTACTTATAAAGGGGCTAGGATATCTCACTTGGGGTCAGGGAGTACCTATAAAGGGGCTATGGTAACTCACTTGGGGTCAGGGAGTACTTAAATGGGACCTGGGTTACTCACTTAGGGTCAGGGTGTATTTATATGGGACTAGGGTAACTCACTTGGGGTCAGGGAGTACATATAAAGGGGCTAGGGTAACTCACTTTTGGTCAAGGAGTACTTATATTGGACTAGGGTAACTCACTTGGGGTCTGAGAGTACGTATAAAGGGGATAGGATAACTCACTTGCAGTCAAAGAGTACATATAAAGGGGCTAGGATAACTCACTTGGGGTCATGGAATACTTATAAAGGGGCTATGGTAACTCACTTGGGGTCAGGAAGTACTACAATGGGACTTGGGTAACTCACTTGCGGGCAGAAAGTACATATAAAGGGGCTAGGATAACTCACTTGGGGTCAGGGAGTACATACAAAGGGGCTAGGATAACTCACTTGGGGTCAAGGAGTACTTCTATGTGACTAGGGTAACTTACTTGGGGTCAGGGAGTACTTCTAGGGGACTAGGGTAACTGTCTTGGGGTCAGGGAGTACTTATATAGGGGCTAGGGTAACTCACTTGGCGTCAGGGAGTACTTATTAGGACTAGGGAAACTCACTTGCGGTCAGAGAGTACATATAAAGGGGCTAGGATAACTAACTTGGGGTCAGGGAGTACTTATAAAGGTGATATGGTAACTCACTTGTGGTCAGGGAGTACTTATAAAGGAGCTAGGGTAACTCACTTTGGGTCAAGGAGTACTTATATGGGACTAGGGTAACTCACTTGGTGTCTGTGAGTACTTATATGAGACCAGGGTAACTCACTTGGGGCCAGGGTGTACTTATAAAGGGGCTACGGTAACTCACTTGGGGTCAGGAAGTACTTCAATGGGACTAGGGTAACTCACTTGGGGTCAGGAAGTACTTATATGGGACTATGGTTACTCACTTGTGGTCAGAGAGTACATATAAAGGGCTAGGGTAACTCACTTTGGGTCAAGCAGTACTTATATGGGACTAGGGTAACTCACTTGGGTCAGGGAGTGCTACTATAGGACTAGGGTAACTAACTTGCGGTCAGAGAGTACATATAAAGGGGCTAGGATAACTCACTTGCGGTCAGAGAGTACATATAAAGGGGCTAGGATAACTCACTTGGGGTCAGGGAGTACTTATAAAGGGGCTATGGTAACTCACTTGGGGTCAGGGAGTACTATTATGGGACTAGGGTAACTCACTTGGGGCCAGGGTGTACTTATAAAGGGGCTAGGGTAACTCACTTGGGGTCAGGGAGTAGTTATTAGGGACTAGGGTAACTCACTTGGGGTCTGAGAGTACATATAAGGGGCTATGGTAACTCACTTGGGGTCAGGGAGTACTTATATGGGACTAGGGTTACTCACTTAGGGTCAGGGTGTATTTATATGGGACTAGGGTAACTCACTTGGGGCCAGGGTGTACTTATAAAGGGGCTAGGGTAACTCACTTGGGGTCAGGGAGTACTTATAAAGGGGCTATGGTAACTCACTTGGGGCCAGGGTGTACTTATAAAGGGGCTAGGGTAACTCACTTGGGGTCAGGGAGTAGTTATTAGGGACTAGGGTAACTCACTTGGGGTCTGAGAGTACATATAAAGGGCTATGGTAACTCACTTGGGGTCAGGGAGTACTTATATGGGACTAGGGTTACTCACTTAGGGTCAGGGTGTATTTATATGGGACTAGGGTAACTCACTTGGGACCAGGGTGTACTTATAAAGGGGCTAGGGTAACTCACTTGGGGTCAGGGAGTAGTTATTAGGGACTAGGGTAACTCACTTGGGGTCAGGAGTACTTATAAAGGGGCTATGGTAACTCACTTGGGGTCAGGGAGTACTTATATGGGACTAGAGTTACTCACTTAGGGTCAGGGTGTATTTATATGGGACTGGGTAACTCACTTGGGGTCTGAGAGTACATATAAAGGGGATAGGATAACTCACTTGCAGTCAAAGAGTACATATAAAGGGGCTATGGTAACTCACTTGGGGTCAGGGAGTACTTATAAAGGGGCTAGGGTAACTCACTTGGGGTCAGGGAGTACTAGTATGGGACTAGGGTAACTCACTTGCGGTCAGAGAGTACATATAAAGGGGCTAAGATAACTCACTTGGGGTCAGGCAGTACTTATAAAGTTGATATGGTAACTCACTTGGGGTCAGGGAGTACTTATAAAGGGGCTACGGTAACTCACTTGGGGTCAGGAAGTAATTCTATGGGACTAGGGTAACTCACTTGGGGTCTGGGAGTACTTATATGGGACTAGGGTAACTCACTTGGGGTCAGGGAGTACTTATAAAGGGGCTAGGGTAACTCACTTGGGGTTAGGGAGTACTACTATGGGACTATGGTAACTCACTTGCGGTAAGAGAGTACATATAAAGGGGCTATGGTAACTCACTTGGGGTCAGGGAGTATTTATATGGGACTAGGGTTACTCACTTGGGTCTGAGAGTACATATAAAGGGGATAGGATAACTCACTTGCAGTTAAAGAGTACATATAAAGGGGCTAGGATAACTCACTTGCAGTTAAAGAGTACATATAAAGGGGCTAGGATAACTCACTTGGGGTCAGGGAGTACTTATAAAGGGGCTATGGTAACTCAATTGGGGTCAGGGAGTACTACTATGGGACTAGGGTAACTCACTTGCGGTCAGAGAGTACATATAAAGGGGCTAGGATAACTCACTTGGGGTCAGGGAGTACTTATAAAGTTGATATGGTAACTCACTTGGGGTCAGGGAGTACTTATAAAGGGGCTACGGTAACTCACTTGGGGTCAGGGAGTACATCTAGGGGACTAGGGTAACTCACTTGTGGTCAGGGAGTACTTATATAGGGGCTAGGATAACTCACTGGGGTCAGGGAGTACTACTGTGGGACTACGGTAACTCACTTGCGGTCAGGGAGTACTTATAAAGGGGCTAGGATAACTCACTTGGGGTCAGGGAGTACTTATAAAGGGGCTAGGATAACCCACTTGCGGTCAGAGAGTACTTCTATGGAACAAGGATAACTCACTTGGGGTCAGGGAGTACTTCTATGTGACTAGGGTAACACACTTGGGGTCAGGGAGTACTTCTATTGGACTAGGGTAACTCACTTGGGGTCTGGGAGTACTTATATGGGACTAGGGTAACTCACTTGGGGTCAGGAGTACTTATAAAGGGGCTAGGATAACTCACTTGGGGTCAGGGAGTACTTATAAAGTTGATATGGTAACTCACTTGGGGTCAGGGAGTACTTATAAAGGGGCTACGGTAACTCACTTGGGGTCAGGGAGTAACTCTATGGGACTAGGGTAACTCACTTGGGGTCTGGGAGTACTTATATGGGACTAGGGTAACTCACTTGGGGTCAGGGAGTACTTCTATGGGACTAGGGTAACTCACTTGGGGTCTGGGAGTACTTATATGGGACTAGGGTAACTCACTTGGGGTCAGGGAGTACTTATAAAGGGGCTAGGATAACTCACTTGGGGTCAGGAGTACTTATAAAGTTGATATGGTAACTCACTTGGGGTCAGGGAGTACTTATACAGGGGCTACGGTAACTCACTTGGGGTCAGGGAGTAACTCTATGGGACTAGGTAACTCACTTGGGGTCTGGGAGTACTTATATGGGACTAGGGTAACTCACTTGGGGTCAGGGAGTACTTCTATGGGACTAGGGTAACTCACTTGGGGTCTGGGAGTACTTATATGGGACTAGGGTAACTCACTTGGGGTCAGGGAGTACTTATAAAGGGGCTAGGATAACTCACTTGGGGTCAGGGAGTACTTATAAAGTTGATATGGTAACTCACTTGGGGTCAGGGAGTACTTATAAAGGGCTACGGTAACTCACTTGGGGTCAGGGAGTAATTCTATGGGACTAGGGTAACTCACTTGGGGCCTGGGAGTACTTATATGGGACTAGGGTAACTCACTTGGGGTCAGGGAGTAATTCTATGGGACTAGGGTAACATTCTATGGGACTAGGGTAACTCACTTGGGGTTTGGGAGTAATTATATGGGACTAGGGTAACTCACTTGGGGTCAGGGAGTACATATATGGGACTAGGGTAACTCACTTGCGGTCAGTGAGTACAAATAAAAGGGCTAGGATAACTCACTTGGTGTCGATGAGTACTTATATGGGATAGGGTAATACACTTGGGGCCAGTTTGTGCTTATTAAAGTACTAGGGTAACTCTCTTGGGGTCAGGGAGTACTTATAAGGGACTAGGGTAACTCACTTGGGGTCTGGGAGTACATATAAAGCGGCTAGAATAACTCACTTGCGGTCAGAGAATACATATAAAGGGGCTAGGGTAACTCACTTGCGGTCAGAGAGTACTTATAAAGGTGATATGGTAACTCACTTGGGGTCAGGGAGTACTTCTATGGGACTAGGGTAACTCAGTTGAGGTCAGAGAGTACATATAAAGGGGCTAGGATAACTCACTTGGTGTCAGCGAGTACTTATAAAGGTGAAATTGTAACTCACTTGGGGTCAGAGAGTACATATAAATGGGTTAGGATAACTCACTTGCGGTCAGAGAGTACTTCTATGGAAGAAGGATAACTCACTTGGGGTCAGGGAGTACTACTATGGGACTAGGGTAACTCACATGGGGTCAGGGAGTAGTTATAAGGGACTAGGGTAACTCACTTGGGGTCTGAGAGTACATATAAAGGGGATAGGATAACTCACTTGCAGTAAAAGAGTACATATAAAGGGGCTAGGATAACTCACTTGGGGTCAGAGAGTACTTATAAAGGGGCTATGGTAACTCACTTGGGGTCAGGGAGTACTTATATGGGACTAGGGTAACTCACTTAGGGTCAGAGAGTACATATAAAGGGGCTATGGTAACTCACTTGGGGTCAGGGAGTACTTATATGGGACTAGGGTAACTCTCTTGGGGTCTGAGAGTACATATAAAGGGGATAGGATAACTCACTTGTGGTCAGGGAGTACATATAAAGGGGCTAGGATAACTCACTTGGGGTCAGGGAGTACTTCTATGTGACTAGGGTAACTCAATTGGGGTCAGGGAGTACTTATATAGGGGCTAGGGTAACTCACTTGGGGTCAGGGAGTACTTATTAGGTCTAGGGTAACTCACTTGCGGTCAGAGAGTACATATAAAGGGGCTAGGATAACTCACTTGTGGTCAGGGAGTACATATAAAGGGGTTAGGATAACTCACTTGGGGTCAAGGAGTACTTCTATGTGACTAGGGTAACTTACTTGGGGTCAGGGAGTACTTCTAGGGGACTAGGGTAACTCACTTGCGGTCAGGGAGTACTTATATAGGGGCTAGGGTAACTCACTTGGGGTCAGGGAGTACTTATTAGGTCTAGGGTAACTCACTTGCGGTCAGAGAGTACATATAAAGGGGCTAGGATAACTCACTTGTGGTCAGGGAGTACATATAAAGGGGCTAGGATAACTCACTTGGGGTCAGGGAGTACTTCTATGTGACTAGGGTAACTCAATTGGGGTCAGGGAGTACTTATATAGGGGCTAGGGTAACTCACTTGGGGTCAGGGAGTACTTATTAGGTCTAGGGTAACTCACTTGCGGTCAGAGAGTACATATAAAGGGGCTAGGATAACTCACTTGTGGTCAGGGAGTACATATAAAGGGGCTATGGTAACTCACTTGGGGTCAGGGAGTACTACTATGGGATTAGGGTAACTCACTTGCGGTCAGAGAGTACATATAAAGGGGCTAGGATAACTCACTTGGGGTCAGGGAGTACTTATAAAGTTGATATGGTAACTCACTTGGGGTCAGGGAGTACTACTATGGGACTTGGGTAACTCACTTGCGGTCAGAAAGTACATATGAAGGGGCTAGGATAACTCACTTGGGGTCAGGGAATACATATAAAGGGGCTAGGATAACTCACTTGGGGTCAAGGAGTACTTCTATGTGACTAGGGTAACTTACTTGGGGTCAGGGAGTACTTCTAGGGGACTAGGGTAACTCACTTGCGGTCAGGGAGTACTTATATAGGGGCTAGGGTAACTCACTTGGGGTCAGGGAGTACTTATTAGGTCTAGGGTAACTCACTTGCGGTCAGAGAATACATATAAAGGGGCTAGGATAACTCACTTGTGGTCAGGGAGTACATATAAAGGGGCTAGGATAACTCACTTGGGGTCAGGGAGTACTTCTATGTGACTAGGGTAACTCAATTGGGGTCAGGGAATACTTATATGGGACTAGGGTAACACACTTGGGGTCAGGGAGTACTTCTATGGAACAAGGATTACTCACTTGGGGTCAGGGAGTACTTATAAAGGTGATATGGTAACTCACTTTGGGTAAAGGAGTACTTATAAAGGGGCTACGGTAACTCACTTGGGGTGAGGAAGTACTTCAATGGGACTAGGGTAACTCACTTGGGGTATGGGAGTACATATAAAGCGGCTATGGTAACTCACTTGGGGTCAGGGAGTATTTATATGTGACTAGGGTTACTCACTTAGGGTCAGGGTGTATTTATATGGGACTAGGGTAACTCACTTGGGGTCTGAGGGTACATATAAAGGGGATGGGATAACTCACATGGGGTCAGGGAGTACTTATATAGGACTAGGGTAACTCACTTGCGGTCAGAGAGTACATATAAAGGGGCTAGGATAACTCACTTGGGGTCAGGGAGTACTAATGTGGGACTACGGTAACTCACTTGCGGTCAGGGAGTACTTATAAAGGGGCTAGGATAACTCACTTGGGGTCAGGGAGTACTTATAAAGGGGCTAGGGTAACTCATTTGGGGTCAGGGATTATTTATATGGGATTAGGGTTACTCACTTAGGGTCAGGGTGTATTTATATGGGACTAGGGTAACTTACTTGGGGTCTGAGAGTACATATAAAGGGGATAGGACAACTCACTTGCAGTCAAAGAGTACATATAAAGGGTCTAGGATAACTCACTTGGGGTCAGGGAGTACTTATAAAGGGGCTATGGTAACTCACTTGGGGTCAGGGAGTACTACTATGGGACTAGGGTAAGTCACTTGCGGTCAGAGAGTACATATAAAGGGGCTAGGATAACTCACTTGGGGTCAGGGAGTACTTATAAAGTTGATATGGTAACTCACTTGGGGTCAGGGAGTACTTATAAAGGGGCTACGGTAACTCACTTGGGGTCAGGGAGTAATTCTATGGGACTAGGGTAACTCACTTGGGGTCTGGGAGTACTTATATGGGACTAGGGTAACTCACTTGGGTTCAGGGAGTACATATAAAGGGGCTAGGGTAACTCACTTGGGGTCTGAGAGTACATATAAAGGGGCTAGGATAACCCACTTGCGGTCAGAGAGTACTTCTATCGAACAAGGATAACTCACTTGGGGTCAGGGAGTACTTCTATGTGACTAGGGTAACTCACTTGGGGTCAGGGAGTACTTATAAAGGGGCTACGGTAACACACTTGGGGTCAGGGAGTAATTCTATGGGACTAGGGTAACTCACTTGGGGTCTGGGAGTACTTATATGGGACTAGGGTAACTCACTTGGGGTCAGGGAGTACTTCTATGGGACTAGGTTAACTCACTTGGGGTCTGGGAGTACTTATATGGGACTAGGGTAACTCACTTGAGGTCAGGGAGTACTAATAAAGGGGCTAGGATAACTCACTTGGGGTCAGGGAGTACTTATAAAGTTGATATGGTAACTCACTTGGGGTCAGGGAGTACTTTTAAAGGGGCTACGGTAACTCACTTGGGGTCAGGGAGTAATTCTATGGGACTAGGGTAACTCACTTGGGGTCTGGGAGTACTTATATGGGACTAGGGTAACTCACTTGGGGTCAGGGAGTAATTCTATGGGACTAGGGTACCTCACTTGGGGTCTGGGAGTAATTATATGGGACTAGGGTAACTCACTTGGGGTCAGGGAGTACTTATAAAGGGGCTAGGGTAACTCACATGGGGTCTGAGAGTACATATAAAGGGGCTAGGATAAATCAATTGCGGTCAGAGAGTACTTCTATGGAAGAAGGATAACTCACTTGGGGTCAGGGAGTAGTTATTAGGGACTAGGGTAACTCACTTGGGGTCTGAGAGTACATATAAAGGGGCTAGGATAACTCACTTGCGGTCAGAGAGTACATATAAAGGGGCTAGGATAACTCACTTGGGGTCAGGGAGTACATATAAAGGGGCTATGGTAACTCACTTGGGGTCAGGGAGTACTTATATGGGACTAGGGTTTCTCACTTAGGGTCAGGGTGTATTTATATGGGACTAGGGTAACTCACTTGGGGTCTGAGAGTACATATAAAGGGGATAGGATAACTCACTTGCAGTCAAAGAGTACATATAAAGGGGCTAGGATAACTCACTTGGAGTCAGGGAGTACTTATAAAGGGGCTAGGGTAACTCACTTGGGGTCAGGGAGTACTACTATGGGACTAGGGTAACTCAATTGGGGTCAGGGAGTACTTATATGGGACTAGGGTAACACACTTTGGGTCTGGGAGTACTTATATGGGACTAGGGTAACTCACTTTGGGTCAGGGAGTACTTATAAAGGGGCTAGAGTAACTCACTTTGGGTCAAGGAGTACTTATATTGGACTAGGCTAACTCACTTGGATTCTGGGAGTACTTATATGGGACCTAGGTAACTCACTTGGGGCCAGGGTTGTACTTATAAAGGGGCTAGGGTAACTCACTTGGGGTCTGTGAGTAGTTATATTAGACCAGGGTAACTCACTTGGGGCCAGGGTGTACTTATTAAAGGGCTAGGGTAACACACTTGGGGTCAGGGAGTACTTATAAAGGGGCTACGGTAACTCACTTGGGGTCAGGAAGTACTTCAATGGGACTAGGGTAACTGACTTGGGGAATGGGAGTACATATAAAGCGGTTATGGTAACTCACTTGGAGTCTGGGAGTACTTATAAAGGGGTTAGGGTAACTCACATTGGGTCAAGGAGTACTTATATTGGACTAGGCAAACTCACTTGGTGTCTGGGAGTACTTATATGGGACCAGGGTAACTCGCTTGGGGCCAGGGGTGTACTTATTAAGGGACTAGGGTAACTCACTTGGGGTCAGGGAGTACATATAAGGGACTAGGGTAAATCACTTGGGGTCTGGGAGTACATATAAAGGGGCTAGGATTACTCACTTGCGGTCAGAGAGTACATATATAAGGGCTAGGATAACTCACTTGGGGTCAGGGAGTACATATAAGGGACTAGGGTAACTCACATGCGGTCAGAGTGTACATATAAAGGGGCTAGGATAACTCACTTGGGGTCTTGGAGTACATATAAAGGGGCTAGGATAACTCACTTGGGGTCAGGGAGTACTTCAATGGGACTAGGGTAACTCACTTGGGGTATGGGAGTACATATAAAGCGGCTATGGTAACTCACTTGGGGTCAGGGAGTATTTATATGGGACTAGGGTTACTCACTTAGGGTCAGGGTGTATTTATATGGGTCTAGGGTAACTCACTTGGGGTCTGAGAGTACATATAAAGGGGATAGGATAACTCACTTGCGGTCAGAGAGTACTTCTATGGAACAAGGATAACTCACTTGGGGTCAGGGAGTACTTATAAAGTTGATATGGTAACTCACTTGGGGTCAGGGAGTACTTATAAAGGGGCCACGGTAACTCACTTGGGGTCAGGGAGTAGTTATAAGGGACTAGGGTAACTCACTTGGGGTCTGAGAGTACATATAAAGGGGATAGGATAACTCACTTGCAGTCAAAGAGTACATATAAAGGGGCTAGGATAACTCACTTGGGGTCAGGGAGTACTTATAAAGGGGCTATGGTAACTCACTTGGTGTCTGGGAGTACTTATATGGGACTAGGGTAACTCACTTGGGGTCAGGGAGTACTTATAAAGGGGTTAGGATAACTCACTTGGGGTCAGGGAGTACTTATAAAGTTGATATGGTAACTCACCTGGGGTCAGGGAGTAATTCTATGGGACTAGGGTAACTCACTTGGGGTCTGGGAGTACTTATATGGGACTAGGGTAACTCACTTTGGGTCAGGGAGTACTTATAAAGGGGCTAGTGTAACTCACTTTGGGTCAAAGAGTACTTATAGTGGACTAGGCTAACTCACTTGGTGTCTGGGAGTACTTATATGGGACCTGGGTAACTCACTTGGGGCCAGGGTGTACTTATAAAGGGGCTAGGGTAACTCACTTGGGGTCAGGGAGTAGTTATAAGGGACTAGGGTAACTCACTTGGGGTCTGAGAGTACATATAAAGGGGCTAGGATAACTCACTTGCGGTCAGAGAGTACATATAAAGGGGCTAGGATAACTCACTTGGGATCAGGGAGTACTTATAAAGGGGCTATGGTAACTCACTTGGGGTCAGGGAGTACTTATATGGGACTAGGGTTACTCACATAGGGTCAGGGTGTATTTATATGGGACTAGAGAAACTCACTTGGGGTCAGGGAGTACTTATAAAGTTGATATGGTAACTCACTTGGGGTCAGGGAGTACTTATAAAGGGGCTACGGTAACTCACTTGGGGTCAGGGAGTAATTCTATGGGACTAAGGTAACTCAGTTGGGGTCTGGGAGTACTTATATGGGACTAGGGTAACTCACTTGGGGTCAGGGAGTACTTATAAAGGGGCTAGGGTAACTCACATGGGGTCTGGGATTACATATAAAGGGGCTAGGATAACTCACTTGCGGTCAGAGAGTACTTCTATGGAACAAGGATAACTCACTTGGGGTCAGGGAGTACTTCTATGTAACTAGGGTAACACACTTGGGGTCAGGGAGTTCTTCTATGGGACTAGGGTAACTCACTTGGGATCTGGGAGTACTTATATATGACTAGGGTAACTCACTTGGGGTCAAGGGAGTACTTATAAAGGGGCTAGGGTAACTCACTTTGGGTCAAGGAGTACTTATATTGGACTAGGCTAACTCACTTGGTGTCTGGGAGTACTTATATTGGACCTGGGTAACTCACTTGGGGCCAAGGTGTAGTTATAAAGGGGCTAGGGTAACTCACTTGGGGTCAGGGAGTAGTTATAAGGGACTAGGGTGACTCACTTGGGGTCTGAGAGTACATATAAAGGAGATAGGATAACTCACTTGCAGTCAAAGAGTACATATAAAGGGGCTAGGATAACTTACTTGGGGTCAGAGAGTACATATAAAGGGGCTAGGATAACTCACTTGGGGTCAGGGAGTACTTCTATGGAACAAGGATTACTCACTTGGGGTCAGGGAGTACTTCTATGGGACTAGGATAACTCACTTGCGGTCTGGGAGTACTTATATGGGACTAGGATAACTCACTTGGTGTCGATGAGTACTTATATGGGATAGGGATAATTCACTTATGGCCAGTTTGTGCTTATTAAAGTATTAGGGTAACTCTCTTGGGGTCAGGGAGTACTTATAAGGGACTAGGGTATCTCACTTGGGGTCTGGGAGTACATATAAAGCGGCTAGAATAACTCACTTGCGGTCAGAGAATACATATAAAGGGGCTAGGGCAACTCACTTGCGGTCAGAGAGTACTTATAAAGGTGATATGGTAACTCACTTGTGGTCAGGGAGTACTTATAAAGGAGCTATGGTAACTCACTTTGGGTCAAGGAGTACTTATTTGGGACTAGGGTAACTCACTTGGTGTCTGTGAGTACTTATATGAGACCAGGGTAACTCACATGGGGCCAGGGTGTACTTATTAAAGGGCTAGGGTAACACACTTGGGGTCAGGTAGTACTTATAAAGGGGCTACGGTAACTCACTTGGGGTCAGGAAGTACTTCAATGGGACTAGGGTAACTCACTTGGGGTATGGGAGTACATATAAAGCGGCTATGGTAACTCACTTGGAGTCTGGGAGTACATATAAAGGGGCTAGGATAAATCACTTGGGGCCAGGGTGTACTTATAAAGGGGCTAGGGTAACTCACTTTGGGTCAAGGAGTACTTATATTGGACTAGGCTAACTCACTTGGTGTCTGGGAGTACTTATATGGGACATGGGTAACTCACTTGGGGCCAGGGTGTACTTATAAAGGGGCTAGGGTAACTCACTTGGGGTCAGGGAGTAGTTATAAGGGACTAGGGTAACTCACTTGGGGTCAGGGAGTACTTATAAAGGGGCTAGGGTAACTCACTTGGGGTCTGAGAGTACATATAAAGGGGCTAGGATAACTCACTTGCGGTCGGAGAGTACTTCTATGGAACAAGGATAACTCAATTGGGGTCAGGGAGTACTTCTATGTGACTAGGGTAACACACTTGGGGTCAGGGAGTACTTCTATGGGACTAGGGTAACTCACTTGGGGTCTGTGGAGTACTTATATGGGACTAGGGTAACTCACTTGGGGTCAGGGAGTACTTATAAAGGGGCTAGGATAACTCACTTGGGGTCAGGGAGTACTTATATGGGACTAGGGTAACTCACTTGGGGTCAGGGAGCACTTCTATGGGACTAGGGTAACTCACTTGGGGTCTGGGAGTACTTATATGGGACTAGGGTAACTCACTTGGGGTCAGGGAGTACTTATAAAGTTGATATGGTAACTCTTTTGGGGTAAGGGAGTACTTATAAAGGGGCTACGGTAACTCACTTGGGGTCAGGGAGTAATTCAATGGGACTAAGGTAACTCACTTGGGGTCTGGGAGTACTTATATGGGACTAGGGTAACTCACTTGGGGTCAGGGAGTACTTATAAAGGGGCTAGGGTAACTCACATGGGGTCTGAGAGTACATATAAAGGGGCTAGGATAACTCACTTGCGGTCAGAAAGTACTTCTATGGAACAAGAATAACTCACTTGGGGTCAGGGAGTACTTCTATGTAACTAGGGTAACACACTTGGGGTCAGGGAGTACTTCTATGGGACTAGGGTAACTCACTTGGGATCTGGGAGTACTTATATATGACTAGGGTAACTCACTTGGGGTCAAGGAGTACTTATAAAGGGGCTAGGGTAACTCACTTTGGGTCAAGGAGTACTTATATTGGACTAGGCTAACTCACTTGGTGTCTGGGAGTACTTATATGGGACCTGGGTAACTCACTTTGGGCCAAGGTGTAGTTATAAAGGGGCTAGGGTAACTCACTTGGGGTCAGGGAGTAGTTATAAGGGACTAGGGTAACTCACTTGGGGTCTGAGAGTACATATAAAGGGGATAGGATAACTCACTTGCAGTCAAAGAGTACATATAAAGGGGCTAGGATAACTTACTTGGGGTCAGAGAGTACATATAAAGGGGCTAGGATAACTCACTTGGGGTCAGGGAGTACTTATAAAGGTGATATGGTAACTCACTTGTGGTCAGGGAGTACTTATAAAGGGGCTAGGGTAACTCACTATGGGTCAAGGAGTACTTATATGGGATTAGGGTAACTCACTTGATGTCTGTGAGTACTTATATGAGACCAGGGTAACTCACTTGGGGCCAGGGTGTACTTATTAAAGGGTTAGGGTAACACACTTGGGGTCAGGGAGTACTTAAAAGGGGCTACGGTAACTCCCTTGGGGTCAGGAAGTACTTCAATGGGACTAGGGTAACTCACTTGGTGTCTGGGAGTACTTATATGAGACCAGGGAAAAACTCACTTGGGGCCAGGGTGTACTTATTAAAGGGCTAGGGTAACACACTTGTGGTCAGGGAGTACTTATAAAGGGGCTACGGTAACTCACTTGGGGTCAGGAAGTACTTCAATGGGACTAGGGTAACTCAATTGGGGTATGGGAGTTCATATAAAGCGGCTATGGTAACTCACTTAGAGTCTGGGAGTACATATAAAGGGGCTAGGATAAATCACTTGGGGCCACGGTGTACTTATAAAGGGGCTAGGGTAACTCACTTTCGGTCAAGGAGTACTTATATTGGACTAGGCTAACTCACTTGGTGTCTGGGAGTACTTATATGGGACCTGGGTAACTCACTTGGGGCCAGGGTGTACTTATAAATGGGCTAGGGTAACTCACTTGGGGTCAGGGAGTAGTTATAAGGGACTAGGGTAACTCACTTGGGGTCAGGGAGTACTTATAAAGGGGCTAGGGTAACTCACTTGGGGTCTGAGAGTACATATAAAGGGGCTAGGATAACTCACTTGCGGTCAGAGAGTACTTCTATTGAACAAGGATAACTCACTTGGGGTCAGGGAGTACTTCTATGTGACTAGGGTAACACACTTGGGGTCAGGGAGTACTTCTATGGGACTAGGGTAACTCACTTGGGGTCTGGGAGTACTTATATGGGACTAGGGTAACTCACTTGGGGTCAGGGAGTACTTATAAAGGGGCTAGGATAACTCACTTGGGGTCAGGGAGTACTTATAAAGTTGATATGGTAACTCACTCGGGGTCAGGGAGTCTTATAAAGGGGCTACGGTAACTCACTTGGGGTCAGGGAGTAATTCTATGGGACTAGGGTAACTCACTTGGGGTCTGGGAGTACTTATATGGGACTAGGGTATTTCACTTGGGGTCAGGGAGTATTTCTATGGGACTAGGGTAACTCACTTGGGGTCTGGGAGTACTTATTTGGGACTAGGGTAACTCACTTGGGGTCAGGGAGTACTTATAAAGGGGCTAGGATAACTCACTTGGGGTCAGGGAGTACTTATAAAGTTGATATGGTAACTCACTTGGGGTCAGGGAGTAATTCTATGGGACTAGGGTAACTAACTTGGGGTCTGGGAGTACTTATATGGGACTAGGGTAACTCACTTTGGGTCAGGGAGTACTTATAAAGGGGCTAGGGAAACTCACTTTGGGTCAAAGAGTACTTATATTGGACTAGGCTAACTCACTTGGTGTCTGGGAGTACTTATATGGGACCTGGGTAACTCACTTGGGGCCAGGGTGTACTTATAAAGGTGCTAGGGTAACTCACTTGGGGTCAGGGAGTAATTCTATGGGACTAGGGTAACTCACTTGGGGTCTGGGAGTACTTATATGGGACTAGGGTAACTCACTTGGGGTCAGGGAGTACTTATAAAGGGGCTAGGGAAACTCACTTTGGGTCAAAGAGTACTTATATTGGACTAGGCTAACTCACTTGGTGTCTGGGAGTACTTATATGGGACCTGGGTAACTCACTTGGGGCCAGGGTGTACTTATAAAGGTGCTAGGGTAACTCACTTGGGGTCAGGGAGTACTACTATGGGACTAGGGTAACTCACTTGCGGTCAGAGAGTACATATAAAGGGGCTAGGATAAGTCACTTGGGGTCAGGGAGTACTTATATTGGACTAGGGTAACTCACTTGGTGTCTGGGAGTACTTATATGGGACCTGGGTAACTCACTTTGGGCCAAGGTGTAGTTATAAAGGGGCTAGGGTAACTCACTTGGGGTCAGGGAGTAATTCTATGGGACTAGGGTAACTCACTTGGGGTCTGTGGAGTACTTATATGGGACTAGGGTAACTCACTTGGGGTCAGGGAGTACTTATAAAGGGGCTAGGATAACTCACTTGGGGTCAGGGAGTACTTATATGGGACTAGGGTAACTCACTTGGGGTCAGGGAGCACTTCTATGGGACTAGGGTAACTCACTTGGTGTCTGGGAGTACTTATATGGGACTAGGGTAACTCACTTGGGGTCAGGGAGTACTTATAAAGTTGATATGGTAACTCTTTTGGGGTAAGGGAGTACTTATAAAGGGGCTACGGTAACTCACTTGGGGTCAGGGAGTAATTCAATGGGACTAAGGTAACTCACTTGGGGTCTGGGAGTACTTATATGGGACTAGGGTAACTCACTTGGGGTCAGGGAGTACTTATAAAGGGGCTAGGGTAACTCACATGGGGTCTGAGAGTACATATAAAGGGGCTAGGATAACTCACTTGCGGTCAGAAAGTACTTCTATGGAACAAGAATAACTCACTTGGGGTCAGGGAGTACTTCTATGTAACTAGGGTAACACACTTGGGGTCAGGGTGTACTTCTATGGGACTAGGGTAACTCACTTGGGATCTGGGAGTACTTATATATGACTAGGGTAACTCACTTGGGGTCAAGGAGTACTTATAAAGGGGCTAGGGTAACTCACTTTGGGTCAAGGAGTACTTATATTGGACTAGGCTAACTCACTTGGTGTCTGGGAGTACTTATATGGGACCTGGGTAACTCACTTTGGGCCAAGGTGTAGTTATAAAGGGGCTAGGGTAACTCACTTGGGGTCAGGGAGTAGTTATAAGGGACTAGGGTAACTCACTTGGGGTCTGAGAGTACATATAAAGGGGATAGGATAACTCACTTGCAGTCAAAGAGTACATATAAAAGGGCTAGGATAACTTACTTGGGGTCAGAGAGTACATATAAAGGGGCTAGGATAACTCACTTGGGGTCAGGGAGTACTTATAAAGGTGATATGGTAACTCACTTGTGGTCAGGGAGTACTTATAAAGGGGCTAGGGTAACTCACTTTGGGTCAAGGAGTACTTATATGGGATTAGGGTAACTCACTTGGTGTCTGTGAGTACTTATATGAGACCAGGGTAACTCACTAGGGGCCAGGGTGTACTTATTAAAGGGTTAGGGTAACACACTTGGGGTCAGGGAGTACTTAAAAGGGGCTACGGTAACTCCCTTGGGGTCAGGAAGTACTTCAATGGGACTAGGGTAACTCACTTGGTGTCTGGGGAGTACTTATATGAGACCAGGGAAAAACTCACTTGGGGCCAGGGTGTACTTATTAAAGGGCTAGGGTAACACACTTGTGGTCAGGGAGTACTTATAAAGGGGCTACGGTAACTCACTTGGGGTCAGGAAGTACTTCAATGGGACTAGGGTAACTCAATTGGGGTATGGGAGTTCATATAAAGCGGCTATGGTAACTCACTTGGAGTCTGGGAGTACATATAAAGGGGCTAGGATAAATCACTGGGGCCAGGGTGTACTTATAAAGGGGCTAGGGTAACTCACTTTCGGTCAAGGAGTACTTATATTGGACTAGGCTAACTCACTTGGTGTCTGGGAGTACTTATATGGGACCTGGGTATCTCACTTGGGGCCAGGGGTGTACTTATAAATGGGCTAGGGTAACTCACTTGGGGTCAGGGAGTAGTTATAAGGGACTAGGGTAACTCACTTGGGGTCAGGGTAGTACTTATAAAGGGGCTAGGGTAACTCACTTGGGGTCTGAGAGTACATATAAAGGGGCTAGGATAACTCACTTGCGGTCAGAGAGTACTTCTATTGAACAAGGATAACTCACTTGGGGTCAGGGAGTACTTCTATGTGACTAGGGTAACACACTTGGGGTCAGGGAGTACTTCTATGGGACTAGGGTAACTCACTTGGGGTCTGGGAGTACATATATGGGACTAGGGTAACTCACTTGGGGTCAGGGGAGTACTTATAAAGGGGCTAGGATAACTCACTTGGGGTCAGGGAGTACTTATAAAGTTGATATGGTAACTCACTCGGGGTCAGGGAGTCTTATAAAGGGGCTACGGTAACTCACTTGGGGTCAGGGAGTAATTCTATGGGACTAGGGTAACTCACTTGGGGTCTGGGAGTACTTATATGGGACTAGGGAATTTCACTTGGGGGTCAGGGAGTATTTCTATGGGACTAGGGTAACTCACTTGGGGTCTGGGAGTACTTATTTGGGACTAGGGTAACTCACTTGGGGTCAGGGAGTACTTATAAAGGGGCTAGGATAACTCACTTGGGGTCAGGGAGTACTTATAAAGTTGATATGGTAACTCACTTGGGGTCAGGGAGTAATTCTATGGGACTAGGGTAACTCACTTGGGGTCTGGGAGTACTTATATGGGACTAGGGTAACTCACTTTGGGTCAGGGGAGTACTTATAAAGGTGCTAGGGTAACTCACTTGGGGTCAGGGAGTAATTCTATGGGACTACGGTAACTCACTTGGGGTCTGGGAGTACTTATATGGGACTAGGGTAACTCACTTGGGGTCAGGGAGTACTTATAAAGGGGCTAGGGAAACTCACTTTGGGTCAAAGAGTACTTATATTGGACTAGGCTAACTCACTTGGTGTCTGGGAGTACTTATATGGGACCTGGGTAACTCACTTGGGGCCAGGGTGTACTTATAAAGGTGCTAGGGTAACTCACTTGGGGTCAGGGAGTACTACTATGGGACTAGGGTAACTCACTTGCGGTCAGAGAGTACATATAAAGGGGCTAGGATAACTCACTTGGGGTCAGGGAGTACTTATAAAGTTGATATGGTAACTCACTTGGGGTCAGGGAGTACTTATAAAGGGGCTACGGTAACTCATTTGGGGTCAGGGAGTAATTCTATGGGACTAGGGTAACTCACTTGGGGTCCTGGGAGTACTTATATGGGACTAGGGTAACTCACTTGGGGTCAGGGAGTACTTATAAAGGGGCTAGGGTAACTCACATGGGGTCTGAGAGTACATATAAAGGGGCTAGGATAACTCACTTGCGGTCAGAGAGTACTTCTATGGAACCAGGATAACTCACTTGGGGTCAGGGACTACTTCTATGGGACTAGGGTAACTCACTTGGGGTCTGGTAATACTTATATGGGACTAGGGTAACTCACTTGGGGTCTGGGAGTACTTATATGGGACTAGGGTAACTCACTTGGGGTCAGGGAGTACTTATAAAGGGGCTAGGGAAACTCACTTTGGGTCAAAGAGTACTTATATTGGACTAGGCTAACTCACTTGGTGTCTGGGAGTACTTATAAAGGGGCTATGGTAACTCACTTGGGGTCAGGGAGTACTTATATAGGACTAGGGTAACTCACTTGGGGTCTGAGGGTACATATAAAGGGGATAGGATAACTCACTTGCAGTCAAAGAGTACATATAAAGGGGCTAGGATAACTCACTTGGGTCAGGGAGTACTTATAAAGGGGCTATGGTAACTCAATTGGGGTCAGGGAGTACTACTATGGGACTAGGGTAACTCACTTGCGGTCAGAGAGTACAAATAAAGGGGCTAGGATAACTCACTTGGGGTCTGGAGGTACTTATATGGGACCTGGGTTACTCACTTAGGGTCAGGGTGTATTTATATGGGACTAGGGTAACTCACTTGGGGTCTGAGAGTACATATAAAGGGGCTAGGATAACTCATTTGGGGTCATGGAGTACTTATAAAGGGGCTACGGTAATTCACTTGGGGTCAGGGAGTACTTCTAGGGGAATAGGGTAACTCACTTGGGGTCAGGGAGTACTTATATAGGGGCTAGGATAACTCACTTGGGGTCAGGGAGTACTACTGTGGGACTACGGTAACTCACTTGCGGTCAGGGAGTACTTATAAAGGGGCTAGGATAACTCACTTGGGGTCAAGGAGTACTTATAAAGGGGCTATGGTAACTCACTTGGGGTCAGGGAGTACTTATATGGGACCTGGGTTACTCACTTAGGGTCAGGGTGTATTTATATGGGACTAGGGTAACTCACTTGGGGTCTGAGAGTACATATAAAGGGGCTAGGATAACTCACTTGGGGTCAGGGGGTACTTATAAAGGGGCTATGGTAACTCACTTGGGGTCAGGGAGTACTACTATGGGACTAGGGTAACTCACTTGCGGTCAGAGAGTACATATAAAGGGGCTAGGATAACTCACTTGGGGTCAGGGAGTACTTATAAAGTTGATATGGTAACTCACTTGGGGTCAGGGAGTACTTATAAAGGGACACGGTAACTCACTTGGGGTCAGGGGGTAATTCTATGGGACTAGGGTAACTCACTTGGTGTCTGTGAGTACTTATATGAGACCAGGGTAACTCACTTTGGGTCAAGCAGTACTTATATGGGACTAGGGTAACTCACTTGGGTCAGGGAGTGCTACTATAGGACTAGGGTAACTAACTTGCGGTCAGAGAGTACATATAAAGGGGCTAGGATAATTCACTTGGGGTCAGGGAGTACTTATAAAGGGGCTATGGTAACTCACTTGCGGGCAGAGAGTACATATAAAGGGGCTAGGATAACTCACTTGGGGTCAGGGAGTACTTATAAAGGGGCTATGGTAACACACTTGGGGTAAGGGAGTAATACTATGGGACTAGGGTAACTCACTTGCGGTCAGAGAGTACATATAAAGGGGCTAGGATAACTAACTTGGGGTCAGGGAGTACTTATAAAGGTGATATGGTAACTCACTTGGGGTCACGGAGTAGTTATAGAGGGGCTATGGTAACTCAGTTGGGGTCAGGGAGTACTTATAAAGGGGCTATGGTAACTCACTTGGGGTCAGGGAGTAACTTCTATGTGACTAGGGTAACTCACTTGGGGTCAGGGAGTACTTATATGGGACTAGGGTAACTCACTTGCGGTCAGAGAGTACATATAAAGGGGCTAGGATAACTCACTTGGGGTCAGGGAGTACTTCTAGGGGACTAGGGTAACTCACTTGGGGTCAGGGAGTACTTATATAGGGGCTAGGGTAACTCACTTGGGGTCAGGGAGTACTTATTAGGACTAGGGTAACTCACTTGCGGTCAGAGAGTTCATATAGTGGGCTAGGACAACACATTTTGGATCAGAGAGTACTTATATAGGACTAGGGTAACTCACCTTGCGGTCAGAGAGTTCGTATAAAAGGGCTACGACAACACATTTTGGGTAAGGGAGTACTTATATGGGACTAGGGTAACACACTTGGGGTCAGGGAGTACTTCTATGGGACTAAGGTAACTCACTTGGGGTCTGGGAGTACTTATATGGGACTAGGGTAACTCACTTGGGGTCAGGGAGTACTTATAAAGGGGCTAGGGTAACTCACATGGGGTCTGAGAGTACATATAAAGGGGCTAGGATAACTCACTTGCGGTCAGAGAGTACTTCTATGGAACAAGAATAACTCACTTGGGGTCAGGGAGTACTTCTATGTAACTAGGGTAACACACTTGGGGTCAGGGAGTACTTCTATGGGACTAGGGTAACTCACTTGGGATCTGGGAGTACTTATATATGACTAGGGTAACTCACTTGGGGTCAAGGAGTACTTATAAAGGGGCTAGGGTAACTCACTTTGGGTCAAGGAGTACTTATATTGGACTAGGCTAACTCACTGGGTGTCTGGGAGTACTTATATGGGACCTGGGTAACTCACTTGGGGCCAAGGTGTAGTTATAAAGGGGCTAGGGTAACTCACTTGGGGTCAGGGAGTAGTTATAAGGGACTAGGGTAACTCACTTGGGGTCTGAGAGTACATATAAAGGGGATAGGATAACTCACTTGCAGTCAAAGAGTACATATAAAGGGGCTAGGATAACTTACTTGGGGTCAGAGAGTACATATAAAGGGGCTAGGATAACTCACTTGGGGTCAGGGAGTACATATAAAGGGGCTAGGATAAATCACTTGGGGCCAGGGTGTACTTATAAAGGGGCTAGGGTAACTCACTTTCGGTCAAGGAGTACTTATATTGGACTAGGCTAACTCACTTGGTGTCTGGGAGTACTTATAAAGGGGCTAGGGTAACTCACTTTCGGTCAAGGAGTACTTATATTGGACTAGGCTAACTCACTTGGTGTCTGGGAGTACTTATATGGGACCTGGGTAACTCACTTGGGGCCAGGGTGTACTTATAAATGGGCTAGGGTAACTCACTTGGGGTCAGGGAGTAGTTATAAGGGACTAGGGTAACTCACTTGGGGTCAGGGAGTACTTATAAAGGGGCTAGGGTAACTCACTTGGGGTCTGAGAGTACATATAAAGGGGCTAGGATAACTCACTTGCGGTCAGAGAGTACTTCTATTGAACAAGGATAACTCACTTGGGGTCAGGGAGTACTTCTATGTGACTAGGGTAACACACTTGGGGTCTGGGAGTACTTCTATGGGACTAGGGTAACTCACTTGGGGTCTGGGAGTACTTATATGGGACTAGGGTAACTCACTTGGGGTCAGGGAGTACTTATAAAGGGGCTAGGATAACTCACTTGGGGTCAGGGAGTACTTATAAAGTTGATATGGTAACTCACTCGGGGTCAGGGAGTCTTATAAAGGGGCTACGGTAACTCACTTGGGGTCAGGGAGTAATTCTATGGGACTAGGGTAACTCACTTGGGGTCTGGGAGTACTTATATGGGACTAGGGTATTTCACTTGGGGTCAGGGAGTATTTCTATGGGACTAGGGTAACTCAC